>NW_022196912.1:705723-713579 GCF_008632895.1 Mastomys coucha | reverse complement strand
TCTTAAAAATACTTTCAAAACTTTATCATAAAAATTTTTGTTAATATTATAACAGCTTGGTAATAGGAAATAAAAACTTTATATATAGAATATGAGAAAAGATGAATTTATATCCATGCCCTTTTTTGCCAAAGAATTGCTGTGAGCAATAACTAAAGATTTGGTTATAATTGACAAGTGACAGAAGCTTCTTCTAATTTCTGTAAAAGGCTGTAAGTCTCACCAGTTAATTCTTAACAGAGGCTTAAGTCTGGTGGTGAGTTTAAGATGAGTCTAAAATAACTTAAAATAAGCAACTCATCTTTTCTTGTTAGATACAACTCTCTTAATGTAGCTGAGGCTTAATAGTTAACTTCAAGGTTACCAGGACAATGAAGGAAAAACAACCTCCTAAATACACAATAACTCCATAAGAAATAGGCAAGTCAGATTGTAATGTTTCTATAAGTTTTATGACCTCATCTAGTCTACATAGATTTCAAATTAACAATTACTTAGGCCCACATCTGAATGGATCTGTGAAAATGTTGATATTGTCTCAAAAACCATTTCCCTGAGGTAAGGGAGAGGCATAACCAGGAAGACTTCCCTAGCCCTGGTTGTAAAACAAAGGAATGTCTCTAAGGCTTCACTGAAGCATCTGTGTGTTTATGTATTAACTCAAATGTGAACTATCACTGAGCATACCACCTGAATAACATCTAAAGCTTACACCTCCTGTAGTGAGGTCAGACTCTACGGGCGATTTTGTTCTTTATCTCTGTTTCTATTTCTAGCTGACTATAAACTTACAACATAATTAGTAACCTTGGTGCTGTAAAAGCACTGTTTCTAAAGAAAAACTCCTATTCTCAAGCACAAAGCACAAGAGTAGAGTTTGACTTCAAGAGGTAGAACTCAGTCAGGTCCTGGGGCCTTGTAGCGTCGCTGGTAAGCTCAAGCCAGGGGGTGGCACCTCAGTGCTCTGCACCACTCTGGGTGCACCAGTCCAGGGCATTTTCATGGGACAGTGATCCAGCAGCCACTGTGTCAACAGCACTGGCTATGAGCAAAGAAAGCCAAAACCACCATCTTACTGGTAATGGGCTGCCAGAGGCTTGGTAGCCAGGGCCACGACCACTCTTGTGGCACCTTTCTGTGAAGACTGTGGCGGCCCACCATTTGGTCAACAGACTTCTGTAAAAAGACCAAGAATTTCTGAAAACCAGTAAGCAAACTCAAATAACTAAAGTGCACTTATTAGAGACATATGTTAGTGACTCCTGCCTGCGGGCTCCCAGTTGCCCTGACACTCTCAGACTGTATCTAGGCAGACAGACAAAAGTGTACTGAAAAGTTGCCCCGCCTCATCAACCCCGCACACAGGCATGGTCACCTGGAGCCACAGCCCTTGTCTGGCAGGACTCAGTATGAATAGCCCTGACTCTATTTGAGTGTCTCTGAACTGTAGTTAACAAATCTGATGTCAAGCCCATACATAATTTGAAATACAGCTAAGAAAAAAACTTAGTTACCACAGATGTATGGCTTGTATCTGAACTCTAGCTGGAGTCAGGTGGGATACTTACCTAGTCATAATGGAGGTAGAGGCAGGCACACTCACGAGTCACAGGACAGCCTGGTTTACACAGAGAGACCCTGTTTTAAAGCAGATGGCAACATGCCAGAGTGAAATCAACCCATTTTTGGGCTAGAGTCAAGTCACTGATAATAACTAGTTGGGCTCTCAGTGAAGGAAAACAAGTATTTTGTTTACAAATGCCCAAATAAAATGAGGACACGTGTTATAGTACCAGCTCAAATCTAGTCTTTAAAAATAGATGTAACAAAGAAAACCAAGTCTAAAAACTTGTTTAACAATAAATAAAAGAATATATATCTATAAAACTAGCTAGAAGCCAAATGAGGTCTATTGAAATGAGAATAAAAGAATTTAGAAATTAAGCTTTAGTTTTATAATTTTGAATCGAATACTAAAAATTTTATGTCAAAGAAATCTGTTTGGCCCTAATAATTTAAGCTCTGGAAAAGTAGTCACGTAATTGAAACCCTGTGTATCCACTAGACCTGACTAGATCAGCTGAGAATCGCCAGCTTGTAATTTATTGTACAACCACTAGATGGCGTGCACGGGCAAACATGGACTCTGTGAGCATGCGCACTGCCATGGCCGCTAAGTCTCTTGGGAAGTGTAGTTTCGCGTAGAGCCATGCTCTCTGGGAACTCACCTCCCGGCTCAGGGAGAGCCCAGCTTGGGCCGAGCGACCCTCCCAGGAAGAGGGGGAGGGAAGCACACTCTTGTGCAGAGTCTGTAGTGAGCAGACTCAGCCAGACTAGAAAACGATCTTGCTCTGAAGGCCTGTCTCCCAAGCTACACATGGAGGACGTGTTCCTAATCTTTGTGCTTAGGGGAAAGTCCCCAGACCAAGGGCAGAGAGTGCCGAGTGCACAAGAAGCGACCCCTGCGGGACGAGCTGCCAGCAGTGTCTGTTGAGCTCTGCTCCCCCAGCCATGGCCCAGCGTGGATGCCTGCTCACTCTGTTACACGCATGCGCAGGCCAGTGGCACTTGGTGGGATCACCGAGCCACGGGGCAAAGCCGCTGAGCACACAGCCCTCATCCCCCACCCCCAAGGCCAGCCCCTGTATCTGAGACTTCTGCCACACTCCAAATGCCCCGTGTGACTTCATAGCAAGGGCAGCAGAGAGGGGGAGGGGAGCGCACTCTAACATGGAGTCTCTAGCCCCTCCTCCGACTGCCAGCCTCCGCGGCCATCTCCGCCACATTTGTAGAGGGGCAAAACAAAAACACAAGACGAGACAATCTGCAATCATCCAACAAACACACACATTGAAACACATAAACAAGACATAATCGTTCTTCTTGAGCCTATGCACAGCTCGTTTCTGTCCTCAAGGTTTCCCCGTAGCTACGTCTCTATCTGTGCCCGCTTGGGCTCAGATAAACCGGCGGACCCTGCCATACCTTGGCACCCTGGCCAGCCAAAACCCAGCACATAGCTGTCTATCCCAGCAAGAACTCGCCGTAACCCCGTAGCCACTTACCATCTATGATAAGTGGTTACATCCCTATCTGTTCCCGCTTGGGCTCAGATAAACCCAGCGGACCCGCCGATAACCCCGGCACTCTGGCCAAAAACCCAGCACTTTGGCTGTGCACCCCAGCAGGAAATGCTGTCCATATCTTATAAGAGAGTTCAGTTTAAATATACTCCAAACCAGCCTGACGTTAGGAACCATCTGATGGCCGCCAGCGCCAACGTTAATAAAAGAAAGGGTTCTTCTGGTAATAGGAGTAAGAAATAGATAGGAAGAGATTGAAAGAGATAAGAGATAGGCTAGCCATACTGTACCTTACCCACGTGGGAAAATAAAAATTAGACAACACGAGCTCTGGTCACTCAGTCATCTTGAATTTAATGAATCCCCTTTGTTCCCCCAACAGGTAAAATACCTGGGGCAAAACCCCTTTCCCCAAAATACGTCAGTGTAACAGTCCAATCAGTGACTTCCTTGTTACTCTGTTGGGGTGGAGCTTCTGAATGTAACTGGAACTAGGTTTCACTCAACAGGAGGGCAGCCTCTGTGCTGGGGCCCAAGTGGTTGCTGTTTACTGTCCGGGCTTTGGGGAGGGAGTCCACACTTGAGCTTTTTACAAGGAGATGAGAATGAATCATTTCGCATTCTTCTACATGCCAACTACCACTTGAACCAGCACCATTTGTTGAAAATGCTATCCTTTTTCCACTGGATGCTTTTGGCTTCTTTGTTAATGATCAAGTGACCATAGGCTTATGGGTTAATTTCTGGGTCTTCAGTTTTATTCTTTGATCTACCTGTCTGAATATGTACCAAAATTACACAGTTTTAATCACAATTGTTCTATAGTACAGCGTAAGGTCTGGGATGGTGATTCCACCAGGAGTTCTTTTATTGTTGAGAATAGTTTTTGCTATTCCAGGTTTTTTGTTATTCCAGATGAATTTGCAAATTGCTCTTTATATTGCTTTGAAGAAGTGAGTTGGAATTTTGATGGGTATTGCATTGAATCTGTAGATTACTTTCGGTAAGATGGCCACATTTATTATGTTAATCATGCCAATCCATGTACATGGCGAAGATTTCCATCTTCTGAGATCTATACCAACCCTACATCTGATTGTGGGATATTATTAAACACATAAAAAGAATGCAAGAGTTTAGGTTCCAGAGAAAAAAAAGAATTCAAATTAAAAAATGGGATATAGAGCTAAACTTAGAGTTCTCAATTGAGGAATCTTGAATGGCCATGAAGCATCTAAATATTCAACATCCTTAGTCATCAGAGAAAGGCAAATCAAAAGAACCCTGAGATTCCACCTCATTCCAGTCAGAATTGCTAAGATCAAAAACTCAGGTGACATCAGATGCTGGCAAGTCTGTGGAGAAAGGGGAACACTCCACCATTGCCGGTGGGATTGCAAGCTGCTACAACCATTCTGGAAATCTATCTAGTGGTTCCTCAGAAAATTGGATATAGAACTACTATAGGATTCAGCCATGCCACTACTGGACATGTACTCAAAAGATGCTCCAACATATAGCAAGGACACATACTTTGTATGTTCATAGCTTCCTTATTTATAATAGCTAGAAACTGGAGACAACTCAGATATCTTCCACAAAGGAATTGATACAGAAAATGTGGGACATTTACACAATGGAGTACTACACAGCTATTAAAAAAACTATGACTTCATGAAACTCACAGGCAAATGCATAGAACAAGGAAATCCAGCCCCAAAAACCACACATGATACATATTCACTGATTAGTAGATATTAGAAAAAAATCTTGGAATATCCACAATACAATTCAAAGACCATATGAAGCTCAAGAAGAAGGAAGAGCAAAGTCTGGGTGCCTAAGTCCTACTTAGAAGAGGGAACAAAATAATCATGAAAGATATAGGGAGGGGAGGGAATGAGAGGGAGAGAGGATGAGGGAAGGTAAAGGGAGTAGGAGGAGACCTGGGAGAGGTATAGAGGATTAGGAATTTTTTTTTTAAAGATCCATTTATTTTATATAAATGAGTGTTTGATGTATACTTGCATGCCAGAAGATGGCATCAAGATTACATAACAGATGGTTGTCACCCACGATGTAGTTGCTGGAATTAAGCTCAGGACCTCTAGAAGAACAATCAATGTTGTTAACCACTGAGCTATCTCTCCAGCTTGAGGATCAGAAAATTGAAAGGAGGTATGTGGCAGTGGGGGCATAGGGAACTAGGAGTAGCCACTAGAAAGTTCCAGATGCCAGGAAAGAAAAAAGTTCTCAGGACCCAAGGGGATGACAATAGCAGACACAACCATCAAATATGAGATAGAATGTGTAGAGACCATATCTAGTGGATAGACATGGCCCCTAATTGAGGGATGTGGCTGCCTACCCATCTCAAAAACTTTAACCCAGAATTGTTGATGTATAAAAGAAATGCAGAAACAAAGAGTGGAGCAGAGACTGAAAGACAGGCCATCTAGAGACCGCTCCACCTAGGAATCCATCCCATCTACAGAAACCAATCCCAGACACTCTTGTTGATGTCAAGAATTATTTGCTGACAGGAGCCTGGTATAGCTGTCCCCTGAGAGGCTATACCAGTCCCTAATTTATATAGGTGCAGATACTCACAGCCAACCATGACTAGGCACTAGGACACCAATGGAAGAGTTAGGGGGAAGAAATGAAGGACCTGAAGAGGATTGAAACCTCATAGGAAGAACAATAATATCAACTATCCAGACAGCACCCCACCACCAAGAGCTCCCAGGGACAAAATCACCAACCAAAAGTATACATAGAGGGACCCATGACTCAAGTTGCATATGTAGCAGGGGATTGCCTTATCCTTCATCAATGGGAGGGGAGGCCTTTGGTCCTGTTAAGTCTTGATGCCCCAGAGTAGGGGGATACTAGGGCACTGAGATAGGAGTGGGAGGGTGGGTGCAGCAGCATCCTAATAGAGGCAGAAGGGAGTGGAATAGGATGGGTATTTGCAGAGGGGAAACAGGGAAGGGGGATATTTGAAATGTAAATAAATAAAATAACCAATAATATCAATAAATAAATAAATAAATAAATAAATAAGTGTTGGTAATTCCTTAGCCTAATTAATAAAAGAAAGAGAAGGAACAAATCAAATAAATGGAAAAGAGTGAGAGATTACAATAGACACTAAGAAAAATTAGAGAATCTTATAGATATATCTATAAACTCTTATGTTTCCCCAAAATTAAAAAATATAAAATTGAATGGATATATTTACAAATGTACCAAACCTACCCAAGTTAAACCATAATGAAATACATAATTCAAAAATATCCACTACCAGGTGCTGGAGAGATGGCTCAGTGAGTAAGAGCACCGACTGTTCTTCTAAAGGTCCTGAGTTCAAATCCCAGCAAACACATGGTGGCTCACAACCATCCATAATGAGATCTGATGCTCTCTTCTGGGGTGACTGAAGACAGCAATAGTGTACTTACATATAATAAATAAATTTAAAAAAATATCCACTACCATCATTGCTATTAAATCAGTAATAATGTCCACCATCTAAACACAAAATTATAGAACTAGAAAAATTATTACATAATTCTACTTGACCATTAAAGAAGAGGTCATACTATTTTTTTTAACTTTTATTGCATTATGATGAGAAAAGTTACATGATTTCAATTTATCTGAATTTGTTAACATTTAAAAACATATTTTAAGTAAATAGAATTAAATCACATTCTTGTTTCCCTTTTGTAACCCAAATCCTCTCAGAGACCCCCCTTCAATACCTACAATATCTTTTTTGTCATATTCCTTAAATTTATAAAATATTATAACAATAAAAATAAGTATTATAAAAGTTGATATAAAACAACAATCAATTTAACAGTCTTATGTAGATGCTCATCTACAGCAATAGTCAAAATACATTTTTCTCGATATAAATTTTAAATAGCTCCAAACATATTAACTGTAAATTTCAAAATAATACATCACTACTAGTATTTTCTTAAATGAACATAAATATATAAAGTCTTTTTGTTTGTATTGTATTTAGTAGAGTTTAAAATCTTGGCTCTTACTGTGGGACAAGCCCAAAATAAGAACAATTTTTAGACATTGGATTTCATTGTAATAAGGCTATACTTCAATGACCCTCACATCACTAAAGGATTTTACCTCGATCATAGCTAAGTTGAGAGTTGATAGTTCTGATGCACCAAGAAAGGAATTTTAGGCACAATTTTTGGTTACAGAGTTTCTGCTATGGTCAAAGCTATTGGAATTGAGTGAGTGACTTTATTCTCAGCCCACAGAGAGCAGGTTACATTCATTTAAGAAATGATGTATGTATTAAAATGGTCTATCCATAAAGTCATTCACTAAATGTTTCAATGAACAATGGTTCTGCTTGGAGGGTGGCACAGACATTAGGTGAGGGTAAGAATTTGATTCATTAGCTGTGATAATTTGAAAAAACATTCATCTCAGAGAAAGAGTAACTTATAAAGTCCTCTTCTTCAAACTTGATACAAGAGTTACAAATGTCAAGCAAAGCATTTAGTCTCACTCTTTGTTGTTCTCATACAAGCAACCTCCCTAGTTAATAGTCTATGTTTCTTTTGGGTATATAAATATTTTTGAAATATATAAGCTGTTCTGAAAACCATAGTATAGTATAAAAACATGAAATAAACAATGCTACTAATAGAGAGGCTGATATAGAAGAAGCAAGATTTCAAGACCCTTATGATGTACACAGCAAGACACTGTCACAAACAAACAAGCTGACAG
>NW_022196912.1:690395-705294 GCF_008632895.1 Mastomys coucha | reverse complement strand
ATTATTATGTGATGGGAAGAATATCTTTTCTAGTCCAGTCTATTTGGAGTTCTGTAGGCTTCTTGTATATTCATGAGCATCTCTCTCTTTACGTTAGGGAAGTTTTCTTCTCTAATTTTGTTTAAAATATTTATTGGCCCATTACATTGTGAATCTTCATTCTCTGAAGATTATTTTTAGGTTTGGTCTATTATCTTTAGATTTGGTCTTCTCATTGCGTCCTGGATTTTCTGGATGTTCTGGATTAGGAACTTTTTGCTTTTTGCATTTTCTTTGACTGTTGTGTCAATGGTTTCTATGGTGTCTTCTGCCCCTGAGATTCTCTCTTCTATCTCTTGTATTCTCTTGGTGATGCTTGCATCTATGACTCCTTATTTCTTTCCTAGGTTTTGTATCACCAGGGTTGTCTTACTTTCTGATTTCTTTATTGTTCCTATTTCCATTTTTAGATTCTGGATGTTTTTGCTTATTTCCTTCACCCATTTGATTGTGTTTTCCTGTAGTTCCTTAAGGGACTTTTGTGTTTCCTCTTGAAGGGCTTCTAACTGTTTTCCTGTGTTCTCCTGTGTTTCTTTGAGGGTGCTATTTATGTCTTTCTTAAAGTCTTGTAGCATCACCATGAGAAGTGATTTTATATCTGAATCTTGCTTTTCCAGTGTAATGGTGTTTCCAGGACTTGCTATGGTGGGAGAATAGTGTTCTGATGATGCTAAGTGACCTTGGTTTGTGTTGTTTATTTTCTTACACTTGCCCCTGGCCATCTGGTTATCTCTAGCGCTACTTGTCTGTGCTAAATCTGACTAGAGCCTGTCCTTCCTGTGATCATGTTTGTGTCAGAACTCCTCAGAGTCAAGCTGTCTCTGGGATCCTGTGATTCTGGGATCCTGTGATACCGGTCTTGTTAGAGCACCTGTGAGTGGAGCTTCCTCTGGGTGTTGTGAGACTGGCTGCAGAGCTTGCACCCAAGGTCTCCTCAGGACACCAGCCCAGACAGACTGGAAGGAACCCAAACTACTGGGCTGCCTGAGTTCCTGTGTGCCTGGTCTGGCTGGTCCCAGTTACTCTATTTCCATAAATTAGAAAAGGAAGGAGTGCTTTTCAACTCTTTTTATAAACTACTATTATGCTGGGTAGGAAAAGAAAATGAAATAAATGGAAAATAGAGAAGAAAATTATATACACACACATATATACATATATGCATGCATACACACACACACAGAATTCTTCGACTTGATAACATTTCATCACAGTAACAAATGTGAGAATAACACACACACACACACGCACACACAGATACCCATCTAATATAACAATGACAATTTTGTTTAAAAAGGTACCAGGAAAAGAACTGCATTCAAAGTAGTTACTGAAACAAAACATATACCTCTTCAAGAAAATAAAAGTCATTCTCAATAAAATGTTTAAGAGACTAAAGAAAGTAATTGAGAAAGACACTGACACTAGAGGATAGGCAAACCATATTTGTTTATGTTTTCAGATGCCTCCACACTGATTTTCACAATGACTGCATATCTATATTTATTGAGAGATATAGAGAGATATTTTCCTTTCCAGAATTCTGTAGCATTTTATCATTTGTTTTTCTGATGATAGCCATTCGGAATGGTGTGATGTGGATCCTCAAATTAGGCTTAGTATAATTAGTATAATGCCACGAGTTTTGAAAACTTTTAAAATATATGTATCATTATTTTTCTATCTTCTGTTCATTAGTTCCTTTGTAAAAGAGCAATTTTATTGTTTTGTGTGTACTTTTTACTGTCTTTATATATTTCTGATATTAACTCACTTTGTAAAGTATAGCTGGCAAAATTTTTAACCAGGATATAGTCTGTATGTTAACTCTGCTGGCAGATTGTGTGTGTGTGTGTGTGTGTGTGTGTGTGTGTGTGTGTGTGTGTGTGTGTGTGTGTGTGTGTGTGTGTATGTGTGTGTGTGTGTAAGCTTTTAATTCTTTTAATTGCATGTAATCTTTTTTTTTTTTTTTTGAGAAGGGGTTGTAAGTTTTCTGTTTGTTTTCCATTTTGCAGTGGATATGGTTGATTCTCAAAATCCATGCTGCCTGCTTGTTGTTTCTTGTATCAGTCATGATAAGGAAGTGAAATTTGCAATGTAGAGACTAAACGTTATTAGATAGACAGGTCTACCCTTTGGATGTTTACCATGCCAGTTGTGCCATTTACTATGAACTTGAGAAATTATTTTTTCCTGTGCTTTGACTCCCAACACATAAAATAAGAAAGAGTATTGTGCCAAGATCATTATAAGCAATTTGTATTTAATGTTATATGTAATATATATAAAAAAATCAAACACTAACAAAACATTGCATGCAGTGAATGTCAACACTTTTTCTGGGTTTGAGCCATTGATTGACCATGAACCTAAAAAATAAAAATATTAAAAAACTTAAAAAAAAATCACCACTACTTTATAATCTAGCTAGTTTATCACTAATCATATACCCAGAAGATACCATGCTCTACCATAAAGATATTTACACCAACATGTAGTTGATGTTTTATTCATTGTAACAAAGAGCTGAAATCAACCTCATTGTTCATAAACAGATAAAAGGTTACTTTTGCCTCCCTGAGGTAAAAAAAAAAAAAATACTCAAAAATTTTACATGAAAATAAACGGACTTAGAATTTTAGTTCTTAGGATTTTAGTCAATTTTAAAGTGTGGAATAGTAGAACTTTTTAATCTGCACTCATAAAACTAATAATGTTGAACACATTTTGAAATATCTAGTATCCATATATATTTGGGGTGATGAACTTGGCCCATACATATTGAATCAAAAAACTACTTAGATATATTCCTGTATTTTCAATTGTTAATGGATGTGAAGGCAGTGTTATGTTGTGGCAGGATATTTGTTATTGTCATTTCCATGTCCCAATACCTACTTTCTATTGTAGATGTTTGTCATTTTCTCAGCTGCTCCAAAGCAGGAAAAAGCAACCTGGGGTGGAGGTCAAAGAAGGTTATGTTGAATTCTATCTGGCCAAAAGGCCCTGCTGCTAATTGTCTCAAACTAAGTAAGCTGTGGAACTCCCATTTTGCTAATAGTTTTTTGGTTTTGTTTGTTTGTTTGTTTGTTTTGTTTTTGTGTGTGTGTGTTTGTTTTGGTTTTGTTTTTTTTATGAGAAAGCAATGTAACTTTTGTAAATGGTCAGCATGGTACTGGGACAGAAACAACAGCAGAGCAACCAGGCAGACAGACAGAGAAGGACAAAGGCAGGAGACCCTGAAAGCCTTACACTGTGTGTTCACTATTATATTATTTAAAGTTATATTATTAGAAACATGTTTCAGTTCTTTTATGTAGTTATGCTTTAAATACGAATGTGTTAAGAACTGAAAATGCCCATCCTACAAATTTAAATATTTTTATAGAATGAAGTCTTATTTATTTTAGTAAAACATATTTAATATCACTCTTCATGAAATAAACTAGGTCTTTTATTTCCACATTCAAGGGATGAAATTAGTAGGTTGTTTGTAAGCATAAAATGATGGAAAAATTACAAAAAGAGTATTCATATAATTTGCAAGCCTTTTCATCCTTACTTCTTGTCTTTTAAAAAATCTTATAGATAATTCAGAAAACTTATCACCTTAAAAGGTATACCATTAATTAATGGCATAAATATGAGGCATAGCAAAGATTAAAATTGAACTGAACAACTTTCTAAAATTTTATTTTCCCTATTTACAGAAACCTTAATAGAAACTAAGATTGGATGATACAAACTTGCAGTGAATGTCAGATAGACATATCAGAAGATAAGTATATCACAGTATTCCATTAGTTATATATGATGATGAAAATTGAAAATAATAAGTGAAATATTTTTATTAATGGTTAGGCAACAAAAATAAAGGTAGAAACATCATTACTATGTAAAAGGAAGCTAATAAGATTAATCAGTAATATGATAGTACAAATGAATATGTTGGATTATTTGGATTTTAGTAAATATAAACAAAATATTTTTACTGAACCATCACATATACAAGTAATTTCTTTTTTTTTAATTAGATGTTTTCTTTATTTACAATATCTTCTTTCCCAGGTTTCCCTCCAAAAAATAAAATATAAAAAGAAAAGAAAAGAAAAGAAAAGAAACAAAAACTAAAACAATCCCCTGTTCCCTCCACCTTGTCCCTGCTCACCATCACACCCACTCCTGCTTACTGGCCCTGGCATTCCCCTACACTGGGGCATAGAACCTTCGTAGGGCCAAGGACCTCTCTTCCCATTGATGACCAAATTGGCCATCCTCTGCTATACACAAAAGTCAATATAGCTTATCTCAGAAAGTGATGCCCACTATTAGAATTCAACAAAAGAGTAATGACAACCCTTTTTATAATGGATATATTATGTACAAATTATTCTATGCTCTACATATATTTAATTTTCATGTTCACATATTTTTCAGAACAAAATTATTCTGAAAGAATTTGTAATGTTTCAAAAACATCCCAATATATCTCCTTTTTATATATAGAAACACATAACATAAAACTGCATGATAAAAACAAGTCCTGTTTGAGAGCTTTCAGAGGGACTGTTAAGTGGTAAAGAAGTATAAGAATAAACAAGAACCTAGGTACACAAAGTATCACATATGACACTTTCCTCTTAAAGATAGCTGAAAGCAAACTTTCAGAAACTTATTGCTCATATCAAGAGATATTAAAGAGCAAGGCATGAGTGTGCCCTATGTCTCTGTATCAAGACAGATGAAACATGAGTTCAAGATCAGTCTGAGCTAATAAGAGATATAACATCATAACAGTAAGAATAATAACAAAATAAAAGATAAAAAAGTTTGAAAGCAAGATTTTGCACTTCAATACAATAAAGTATGTCAAAATGCATAATTTATTAAAATTCTGTGCAATACATTTGAATTCTATGGATAGATAATGAAGAACAAATGTTGTTATAATTAACCTTCATGTTTGCATGATATTAAGATTGATAGAATTCTGTCTAAACTCTAAACATTCAATAGTGCTGAAATAGTGCTTCTTTCTGTTTGTGACTTCATTAGAAATTACAAATAATTTCTCATTAATTCTTTTCCATGTTAAAAAATATCAACATCCAAAAGCAAATTCTTATTAAACAGAAACAGAGTGTAATACATCTGACAGTATGTATATAGACAGCTAGAATTGAAATAACCTTCTTTGGTTTTATTATCATAAGACAGGTTGATTCAGTGATAGGCTTCAAATTGGCAGTTCAAGAGTCCAGGCCTAAATATGTTTCCAAGAACTGGGCAAGTCCAGGCAAATCTAGGTCTCAGAAGCTGCTCTACCACCTGGTCTGAGGCAACAGCAATAGATCAGCAGCCATGTCCAGACTTCCTCAGCAAAAGTTTCTAGACTTTCCCAGCAACAAGTTCTAGACTCCCATACCCCAGAAACGGTTCAGGAATGTCCCTAGAGATACAGCCAACAGACTAAGATAAAGGTCACCTATCTCTCTCCAGAATTCTCCAAATGTGCTTTAAATCAGGCCTGCACATTCACTCAGGTGCCTGCATTTTGGAAGATGATAGACCCCAGCATGCTAGAGTTCTGAAGAATACAACACTCTTGAATTGCAAGCTGGTATAACCACTCTGGAAAACAGTTTGGTGGTTCCTCTGGATATTGGACATAGTACTACCAGAAGACCCAGCTATACCACTCCTGGGTATATACCCAGAAGATGCTCCAACATGTAATAAGGACAAATGCTCCACTATATTCATAGCAGCCTTATTTATAATAGCCAGAAACTGGAAACAACCCAGATGTCCCTCAACAGAGGAATGGATACAGAAAATGTAGTACATCTACACAATGGAGTACTACTCAGCTATTAAAAACAATGAATTCATGAAATTCTTGGGGAAATGAATGGACCTGGAGAATATCATCCTGAGAGAGGTAACCCAATCACAAAAGAACACAAATGGTATGCATTCTCTGATAAGTGGATATTAGCCTAGATGTTTGGAATACCCAAAGTACAAACCACAAACCATAAGCAACTCAAGAAGAAGAAAGACCAGAGTATGGATACTTTGTTCCATCTTAAAAGGGAGAACAAAATACCCATGGAAGGAGTTGTAGAGACTAACTATGGAGCAGAGACTGAAGGAAGCACAATCCAGAGACTGCTCCACCTGGGAATCCTTCCCATATTCAATCATCAAATCCAGACACTATTGTGGATACCAGCAAGTGCTAGCTGACCGGAGCCTGATATAGATGTCTCCTGAGAGGCTCTGACAGTACCTTATAGAAGTAGAAGCTCACAGCCATCCATTGTACTGAGTATAGGGTCTCCAATGAAGGAGCTAGAGAAAGGACCCAAGGAGCTGAAAGGTTTGTAGCCCCTTAGGATGAACAACAATATGAACTAACTAGTCCTCAGAGCTCCCAGGGACTAAAACTCCAACCAAAGAGTACACATGGCTCCAGCAGCATGTGTATAGCAGAGGATGGCCAAGTCAGTTATCAATGTGAGGAGAGGTCCTTGGCCCTGTGAAGGTTCTATGCCCCAGTGTAGGGGAATGCCAGGCCCAGTAAGCATGAGAGGGTGGGATGGTGAGCAGGGGAGGGGGAGAAGGAAACAGGGGATTGTTTTAGGTTTTTTTTTCTTTTTTCTTTTTTTTTTGGAGGGGATCCTGGGAAACGAGATACAACACTTTTGCTTTTGCATTCTATTTGAGTCTGGGGTATCATTGTTGGGCATAACCTGGCCCCATACAATCACTGAATGGAGAAAATTCTGGTTTGAGATGGATAGTTAACTATTCATTAATAATGGGACTACTGTTCTGATAATACATTAGCAGTAGGTGATTAAAAAACCAGGGAATAAAATAACCATGGAAATAACAATAATATTTCAGAGTCACAAAACCTTTGGAGGTGGTTCCACTCCCAGGTGCTCAAGCACACCCAGGATCTTAGGATCAGCAAGAAGTAGAACACATTTGTTCTAACACCACTGGGAGTAACTGGGACCAGCAAGATCCAGGGACACAGGAACCCCACCAGACCACTGGCATGGGTTCCTTCAGGTCTGCACCAGTCTACCTTGGGAGCATCAATGGCTAGTTCCACAGCCCCCAGAGGAGGACCCATGCCCAGACACTCTAGCATGATCAGGATTTAGGATTCCAGGATCTCAGAGGCACCATGATTCCCAGGAACTCTTACCCAGAATCTCAGGATCACTGGATCCCTGAATTAAAAGATCATAAAGACAACTGAACTCTGAAGAGTTCTGCCTCAAGCAGGACTGTGGGAAAGACAGGCTCCAGTCAGATACAGCAAGGGCAGGGAGCATTAGAGATAATCAAATGGTGGGAGGCAATCATAAGAACAGAAGCAACAGAAATCAAAGTTACTTGGCATCATCAGAACCCAATTCTCCCGCCATAGAAAGTTCTAGATAGATGATCACAAGAAAAAAAGCAAGATTCAGATCTAAAGTCACTTCTCATGGTGATGATGAAGGACTTTAAGAAGGACACAAATATCTCCCTTAAAGAAATACTGGAGAATGCAGATAAACAAGTAGAAGCCCTTACAGAGGAAACACAAAAATCCCTTAAATAATTACAGGAAAATACAATCAAAGAGGCAAAGGAAATGAACAAAACCATTCAAGATATAAAACTGGAAACAGATACAATAAAAATATCACAAAGGGAGACTACCCTGGAGTTCTAAAACCTAGGTAAAAGATCAGGAGCCATAGATGCAAGCATCACCAACAGAATACAAGTGATAGAAGAAAGAATCTCAGGGGCAGTAGACACTTTAGAAAACACTGACACAACAGTCAATGAAAATGTAAAATGCAAAAAGCTCCTAGCCCAAAAGATCCAGGAAATCCAGGACACAATGAAAAGAACAAACCTAAGGATAATAATAGATATAGAAAAGAGCAAAGATTCCCAACTTAAAGGGTCAGTAAAAATGCCCATCTTGCTGAAAGCAACCTACAGATTCAATGCAATCCCCATCAAAATTCCAAATCAATTCTTCATAGAGTTAGAGCAATTTGCAAATTCATTTGGAATAACAAAAAACCCAGGATAGCAAAAATAATTCTCAACAATAAACACACTTCTAAGGGAATCACCATCCTGATCTCAAGCTGTATTACAGAGCAATAGTAATAAAAACTGCATGATATTGGTACAGAGACAGGCAAGAAGATCAATGGAATAGAACTAAATACTCAGTAATGAACCCACACACATATGGTCACTTGATCTTTGACAAAAGGGCTAACACCATCCAGTGGGGGGAGGGGACAGCATTTTTAACAAATGATGCTGGATCAACTGGCAGTCAGCATGTAAAAGAAGAAACACTAAAGTGTGGGTGCTTCAGTCCTACTTAAAACGAGAACAAAATACTCACAGGAGCAAAGTTGGAGATAAAGTGTAGAGCAGAGACTGAAAGAAAGGCCACCCAGAGACTGTCCCACCTAGGGATTCATCCCAAATATGGGTTACCAAACCCAGACATTATTGTTGATGCCAAGAAGTACATGCTGAAAGGAGCCTGATGTGGCTTTCTCCTGAGAAGCCCTGCCAGACCCTTACAAATACAGAGGTGAATGTTTGCAGCCAACCATTGGACTGAGCATGGAGTCCCTAATAGAGGATTTAGAGAAGGGACTGAAAGAGTATAAGGGGTTTGCAACCTCAGCAGAAGAGCAACAATATCAATCAACTAGACCCCCCAGAAATCCCAGGGTCTAAACCATCAACAAAGAAGTACACATGGCTCTAACTGCATATGTAGCAGAGGATACCCTTGTCATGTAACAATGAAAGAAGAAGTTCTTGGTCCTAGGAAGGCTTGTTAGATGCCCCAGTGTAGGGGAATTGAGGGTAGGGAGGTGTGAGTGGGTTGGTGGGTGGAGGAACACCTTCATAGAAGCAGGGAGAGGGAGGATGTGATAGGGTGTTTCCAGGAGTGAGGGAAACAGGGAAAGGGGATAACTTTTGAAATGTATAAAAAAAGAAAATATCCAATAAAAAATAATTTATAAAAAATAAAACAACAACAAAAAAAGATTTCAGGGTCATAACACTTTTTAAAAATCAAAGAATTTAATTAGTTTTAAAATTCATTTTACTTTGAGGATCAAAAATGAGGATTATTGTTTTTAATAAGCACTACATTGTTACTGCTTTAGTATTAATTATTTCATGTAAATAAACATTTTTATCAGGTAACACATTATTTCCCCCCTTCAGCGCAGTCATCAGACTCTGGAAGTCTCTGCTTGGAGGTTACCACCTGGGGAGCTAAGACAAAAGCTCTGTGAACTGTCTGTTCATCTTTGAAGAAAGCTGCCTGAAAGTTCACACCGAGATATGAACACTCCTACCTCCTGGAGACCTTCCGAGTTGCTGGGGACTATGGGACCTGGCCTCTTCTGCAGTGTTTATGTTATGCAAATACCATGTAACCTAGAGATTCAGTTTTGATTTCTAGTGTACCTATATATATTCTGGATATTCAAAGTAAAGCTGAAGCCTTGATCGGGGAATTAACTTGGCTTTGTGTTTTCTCTTGAAATTTTAACCATATATTTCAGGTCCTTTGGTTCTTCACCTGAGAGAACCCAAGTTCCTGAAACTGCAGGACAGTTTCAGAGTAACATACCATTTTTCTGGAAATTTTTTTTTCTATGTCTCAGAAGTCTCACCTAAATATGGCTATATATCTAGCCAGTTATTGAGCAACTAATAGTTTTTATAGTCTTTTGTTTCATTCTGAAAAGCATTAAAGTGGGCTATAGACACATCTGTACCTGCCCAGCATGTTCTACTTGCTAGACCTTACACAATTATACCCCACACTGCTTTGATAACTCTTGGTTGATGAGTGTTTTTATATGTGACCAACTTAAAGATATTGTGCGTCACTGTCTTCTATTTCATACAGATTTAGAGAAAAATAATGTTCTACACATTTCTCTGCATAATGTTTTTTTTTTCCTTTAACCCTCTCCTTTCTCAGTTTCCCCACCAGAAACCCCCTATCCTATCCCCTCTCCCATGCTTCTATGAGGTCCTTCCACACCCACTCACCCACTCTTGCCTCACTGCCCTGGCATTCCCCTACACTGAGGCATCAAGCATTCACAGGACCAGGGGCCTCTCCTCCCACTGATAACTGATAAGGCCATCCTCTGCTTCATATGCAGTCTGTCTTCCATAACACAATTATTACTGGTGTACTTAATTTATTTTTTTTCTTGGAACTAATTTATCTTTTTGGATGTGATTGGAAAAATAAGCAAAATCCCAATGTTCTTTTTCCAAATACTTTCTATTCCCATCAGCATCAATATCTCATACTACATTATTAGATATTCTCCAATGTGTCAGATATTTTCTCTTTTGTCTAACTTGTTTTCTGGCTTGTGATCAAGTCAGTAGTTTATATATCTGTACCTATAAGAAATCATTTTCTTTACATTATTGAATCTTCTAATAACCCCACTCAGTATAATTTTAATTTCAGGATTTCAGGAATCATATATCTATTTTCATATATTTAATGAAACCCTTGAACTTGCAACCCCCATTTTAGCTCCATGATTATTTAGATCTATAGCCACAGGGTTTTTTTTTCCAACACAACATATAGCTTAAAATTATAAGCATTTTAAAATATGTAATTTTTTCTTCACTTTTTAATTCTCTTAACATTTGAATATTCACATGGTTTACAATAGTGGTATTAAGCATATTGGTGACTAATTCTATACTTAAAAAAATGTTTTTTGGATATTTTACTTATTTACATTTCAAATATTATCCCCTTTCTCAGTTTTCCCTCCAGAAATGCCCTATCCCATTCCCTTTCCCATGCTTCTATGAGGGTGCTCCCACACCTATTCACCCACTCCTGCCTTACCACTCTGGCATTCACCTACACTGAGGCATCAAGCATTCACAGGACCAAGGGTCTCTCCTCCCACTGATATCCAGCAAGGTCATCCTCTTCTACATATGCAGCTGGAGCCATGAATCACTTCATGTGTACTCTTCGTTTGGTGGATTAGTCCCTGGGAGCACTGGGGCGAGGGGGTCTGGTTGGTTGATATTATTGTTCTTCCTATGGAATTACAAACACCTTCACATACTTCAGTCCTTTCTCTAATTCTTTCATTAGGGACCCCTTGCTCAGTCCAAAGGTTGGCTGCAAGCATGCGTCTCTATAATTGTCATGCTCTTGCAGAGCCTTTCAGGAGACAGCTACACCAGGCTCCCATCTGTAAGAACCTCTTGGCATCTGAAGTAGTGCCTGGTTTAATGTCTGTATATGAGATGGATCCTCAGTTAAAACATTCTCTGAATGGCCTTTCCTTCAGTCTTGAATCCACACTTTGTTTCTCTGTACTTCTTCCCATGAATATTTAGTTCCCACTTCTAAGAAGTACTGAAGCATCCACATTTTGGTCTACCGAATTCATTCTATGATGCCTCAATTAAGCTTATACCTAAACAACACGAAGACCCAACAAAGAGAACTTCAGACCAATAACCCTTATGAACATCTATGCAAAAATACTCAATAAAATTCTTGCAAACGGAATCAAAGAACAGATCAAAATGATAATCCACCATGGTCAAGTAGGCTTCATCTCAGTGATGCAGGGATGGTTCAATATAAGGAATACATCAACATAATCCAATACATAGGCAAATGCAAAACAACAACAACAACAACAAAAACAAACAACAAACAAACAAAAAACCCCTACATGTACATCTCATTAGATGATGAGAAAGCACTTCACAAAATTAAACACCCTTTCATGTTTAAAGTCTTGGAATTCAAGGCCCATATCTAAACATAGAAAAATCAATATACATCAAACTAGTAACCAATGTCAAACTAAATGGAGAGAAACTTGAAGCAATCCCAATAAAATCAGGGACTAGACAAGGTTGCCCATTCTCTCCCTAGCTATTCAGTATAGTATTTGAAATCCTAGCCAGAGCAATTAGACAATAAAAAGAGGTCAAGGGGATATAATTTGGAGAGAATAAATAACTTAGCCATGGTGTTTGTCAGATGGTTTGAACCATGTTAAGTTCATGCAGATTATGACAGAAATGCTGTTCTTAAAATATTAACATGATGACATGTATAGAAATTTCCCAAGGAAAGGAAGTATAATTGACTCCAAAAATTCCACCAAAGAACTCCTAAACTTGATAAACAACTTCAGCAAAGTGGCTGGATATATATTTAACTCAAAGAAATCAGTAGTTTTTCTCTACACAAATAATAAACAGGCTGAGAAAGAAATTAGGGAAACAACACCATTCACAATAGCCACAAATAATATAAAATACATTGGTGTGACTCTAACAAAACAAATGAAATATCTTTATGACAAGAACTTCAAGTGTCTCAAGAAGGGAATCAAAGAAGTTCTCAGAAGATGGAAAGATCTCCCATGCTCAATGATTGACAGGATTAATATAGTAAAAATGGTCACCTTGCCAAAAGAAATCTACAGATTCAATGACATCTCCCATCAAAATTCCAAATCAATTCTTCATAGAGTTAAAAAGAGCAATTTTCAAATTCATTGCACTAACAAAAAACCCAGGATAGCAAAAGCTATTCTCAACAATGATAGAACTTCTGGGGAAATCACTATCCCTGACATCAAGCTATACTATAGAAAAATAGAAATAAAAACTGTATGGTATTGGTATAGAGACAGGCAGGTAGATCAATGGAATTGAATTGAAGACCTAGAACTGAACCCACAATCCTATGGTCATTTGATCTTTGACAAAGGAGCTAAAACCATGTAGTAGGAAAAAGACAACATTTTCAGCAAATGGCGCTGATAAAAAAAATATAAAATTTTTCTACAACTTATTTATTAATCATGTTTGCTGTATTTCTGTCTGTTTTACTAGATGCTAAAATATAATTTAACTTGCTCCATACTGTGTTTGTTATATTGCTTTAAATTCTACTAACCTTTTTATATACAGTAAAATAATTGATAAGTGAATTTGATGCTTGAAACTCTTTATGTATGCTTTGTTCAATGAAGTATAGAATAGAAATTAATTTAATTTAATTTAATTTAATTTATTGGCTTTACTAGTTATAGATCTCAGTCCATGTCACCACCTCTTCTCTATGGAATGAGCTCTGTCCATTTGGCCCCTAAATTCTAACCATTCTGACTCCCTTTAAGATTGGTGTCAGTTTCTTCACTCAGACTACTATATATTGTGAATCATTCCATTCTATAGCCAGGATACTTGCAGCCAGCAGAAACACTAGTAGTAGCAGTTAGGTCTTAATGCATATGAGTGAAATTTTCTGTAAGTTTTACTGTTTCTATATATACATTAGTGCCAACCCTAGTCTTAACTACTTAGAAATGCAAATGAAAACTTGTAACTGCAGATTTTTGCATGACATTTAAATTTTCCAATTAGAAAATATCAAGTAATTGTGGTAAAGCTCAACCAACTCCATTTTTGAAGAAAGTCCATTTTGTCAAAGAACAGGGGCGAAACTCCAATTCATGGAAGAAAACCACAAAATCCACTTGAACAAATATCTCAATAGCAGGATGAAGGTTCTTATAGATAATTTAACACATCCTACAGAGAATAAATAACTTAGCCATGGTGTTTGTCAGGTGGTTTGAACCATGTTAAGTTTATGCAGATTATACCAGAAATGCAGTTATTAAAATATTAACATGATAACATGTATAGAAATTCCCCAAGCTTGCTGTAACTACAATGAATATCCTATACCACTAGACTCTTAGCTTTCACTTAGATGTGTTACAATGTGGACAGTGAGAGAATTTGCTTGTGAGCATGTAATAAAGACCCTTCTTGGTTTGTATTGGAATTGGCTCCATGGTGTACTTTGGGCTGCCTGAGACTTGGGCATAACTATTGTAATAATATAAATGTATTTCTACTATTACTCAATGGAAATAATCATAAAATAAAATAATATAATCATATAATAAAATTATAAGTACATACATTTCTTCAGTTGGAAACTTATTCTCATAAGTAGCTAGAGAATCAATCTAGAAGCAAATTGATCTGAAGAAATTTTTAAAATTCTTGACGACTGTGTTTGCACTCTCCCCTGAGGGGAAAAAAGTTCTTTTAATTTGTAAAATCTAATTATAATTAAAGTTAATACACCAATTCTGACAAACAAAATAATAACAAATTGAAAATTGGAAAATGATTAATAAAATTAAACATTTTGAACCTCGAGCAAATAGGCACAGGGGAAAACTTCATGAAGAGAACGGCAATAGCTTCTGCTCTAAGATCAAGAATTGACAAATGGGACCTCATAAAGTTGCAAAGCTTCTGTAAGGCAAAAGACACTGTCAATAGGACAAAATGGCAACCAACAAATTGGGAAAAGATCTTTACCAACCCTATATCTGATAGAGGGCTAATATCCAATGTATACAAAGAACTCAAGAAGTTAGAATCCAGAGAACCAAATAACCCTATTTAAAAAATGGGGTACAGAGCTAAACAAAGAATTTTCAATTGAGGAACACCAAATGGCTGAGAAGCACCTACAGAAATGTTCAACATCCTTAGTCATCAGGGAAATGCAAATCAAAACAAACCTGAGTTTCTACCTCACACCAGTCAGAATGGCTAGGATAAACAGCTCAGGTGACAGCAGATGCTGGAGAGGTTGTGGAGAAAGAGGAATATTACTGCATTGCTGGTGGAATTGCAAACTGGTACAACCACTCTGGAAATCAGTTTGGCAGTTCCTCCGGAAATT
>NW_022196912.1:648229-690279 GCF_008632895.1 Mastomys coucha | reverse complement strand
GCCCCTTAGGACGAACAACAATATGAACTAAGTAATACCCTCAGAGCTCCCAGAGTCTCAACCACCAAGGTCTGCACATGATGGGACTGCTTGTTCTGGCAGCGTGTTTATATTGGAGGATTGCAAATTCGATCATCAATAGGAGGAGAGGACCTCGGCCCTGTGAAGGTTCTGTGCCCCAGTGTAGGGGAATGCCAGGGCCAATAAGCAGGAGAGGGTAGGGTGGCAGGCATGGGGAGTGGGAAGGCAGCTGGGGTTTGTTTTTGTTGATTTTGTTTGTTTCTTTGTTTTTTAGAGGGGAAACTGGGAAGGGAGAAATTTACATGTAAATAAAGAAAATATCTAATAAAAAAACAAAACAAAAAAATTAAACATTTTGATTGACTACAGCAATAGATAAATATTTTTATGAGCTACACATATGCTAAGAATTATGAATTGTCTATTAAACAATGATGCAGAGAGTGTGCATTTAAGTACAGTTCTATGTACATAATCAAAAATCAGCATATATAATGTTCATCTTCACAAGTTTTGCATCTTTGGAACTGAATTTGAAGAAGGGTGGCATACTTATTTAACCTTCCATCTAACCATTACCACTTATAAAGGAAGATATACAGGGGAATTTTGTAATAGTCTTACTCTGATTTTTTTTTTAATTCCTGGAACAAAAGTACCAGAAACTAACTTATGGTGGAATATATTTATTTTTACATTTCCCAGACAAAATTTCATCATTGTGTAACACAGAGCAGAAACTCAAGGCAGGAACTTTCAGTTAGAACTGAAGTTGAGCTTCAGTCATCAAAGAGCTCTGTAGTAATTTGTTCCTTATAGCTATCTCAATTTACCTTATTAAGTATTTTAGAACCATCTGTTTATGGCCTCTCCTTCCTTACAGACTTAGGCTGGATTCTCCCACACAGTCATTAATCCAGGAAACGATACCATAAGTTTACCTACAAGACAAGTTGATGAAAGCATTTTATTGACTGAGGTTACTTCTGAGATGTTCTGAGTCTGTGCAAAGTCAATAAACAAACAAAGGAAGAGGAAAAACAAAAACTAACCAACACAGAAACCAGTAATTTCCTCATTTTCTAAGTGTCCTTACTTAGTACTATACATTAAACTTCTAATAATCTAATGTAGTTAGATTTCCAGAGGAGAATAATTATGTGATCTTAGGTGAGTAAGAACTTCCTGATTTGCAGTTTCACAATCTAATGTAAGATATTTAGCTAGATATATGTATTTAGGATCAATTTTAATGAACATTTTATCTTTTTTCTGTTTTCTGTTTATTTTATACTTGAAATCTCATTTACTTCATAGAATATAATATGTATGTAGATAAATACACAGATCATGAGGATAGATCAGTCAGTGTTTATAACAGCAGAAAAGTCTATATACCTACTATTCTAAAACTGTTAAGAAGTCACATCTCATAAACTTTTCAAACTCTATTTTATTTGATTCTATTTTATTTTGACTCTACTATGAATAGAATGTGAATGGAAACAAGTTACAATCATGAGTATGCATCTTTATTTTTCAAGCTTACATTGTAGATTGTATAATTCTGAGGAAACACAGCAAAATCTAGAGGTGCAACGATACATAATTACAGCTCTACAACTGGATAGTCTGAGATTGTTTGAAACCATCCTGAACTTCAGAGATAGCTTATTCTATGTGAACAGATAATGTTTCTTGATATTTCTCCACAAACATTCTCTCATATCCGTAATCATTTTATTAAGTTAAAGCAGCTGGTTTCCAGTATAGGACTTGCACAATGTAATTTTTTAAATCTAGTTTGCTTGTCTTCTCCTGTCCTTGTTTCTGTGATCATAATTTCTCTTTCTATCTCCTCTTATAGTCAGTTTTTAGTTAGACATGGCTTTAAATAGCAGACAAGCACCTTTTTACATTTGTATATTTAATTAGTTTAAACAACAGTATATCCAGTACTGGCCTCATATATATCAATACTAGGTGATGGGAAAAAAATTGTCTATTTCTTAGCATCTTGGTAAGAAAGAGAAACTAAAGAAGGTAGAAGGAGAAGAATCAATAAGAGAGACAGACAGAGACAGACAAAGAGAGATCAAGAAATACAGAGAGAGAAATTTAGTGTGGCCAGAAATCTCAGTAAATACAGAAAGTATTAATCAGCTTGTGAAACTGAGTTCAAATTCTCAGGACTCATGGAAATTCGAACATGAAAATGCATTTTTAAATACAGTGTTTCTGAGGAAATATAAGAGGAATAGAGATGAGAATACTGTAGGAAAATGGGTTATCTGTCCAGAAGTAAATAGCAGTGAGTAATAACAGTGCAGTGTGCCAAACAAAATGAAAGGCAAGGATAGCTAGCTGATTTTGTCCTCTGACAATTTTGGCACAGAAGTACTAACACACATACACAATTCACACAAACTCATAAAAGGATTAAAAAAATAAAATGATCAGCCCTCATGAGGTAAATGCTGGAGGATTTAATTCCAAAGTTGCCAAGCTATATAAGGCCATCTTCAACTGTTGTAGAAATATGCATGGCACTAATAGGGAGTGGCACTATTGGTATGTGTGGCTTTATTGTACTCCTATACTCAGACCCCACTCAGTACAAGCAAAAGCTTTCTCCTGGCTGCCTGTGGAAGCATGCCTCCTGATGGGCGCCTTTGATTTAAGATGTTGGATTCCTAGCTTCCCCAGCTCCACGTCTGGCTTCCTGCCTTCTGCCATGATTCCTGCCATGGTTATAATGGACGGAACCTCTGAACTGTAAGTGAGCCCCAACTAAATCTTTGCCTTTATAGGAGTGTCCCGGTCATGGTGTCTCTTCACTGCAATGAAACCAAAACTAAGACAACTATATATAGGGATATATTGTTGGAGACACCCCACACTAGGCTCCAGATGTCTGGGAACCCTGATGACAAGGAAGAAAAACCTGCCAGGGGTACTGTGTCTCAGAGCATGAGGCTATGGCCTCTTGTGGACCTCAGTATGAGTACTGAGAGGCCCCATAGTCTGCTTCTCTGGTATAAGCATCTCATGACGTCATTTCTACAATTATCCTTAGTACTTATCATTCTCCTTATCTATTTACTGTTCCTTCTCTTTCCTTTTTCCTTAATTAACTGGTATTTGGTGGCCTAGCAAGACCTAGGAGGAACTTGCTTGATATTCAGAAACTAGATGTTGCCAATAATATTAAAGTGAAGGCTGTTCATGAATTCAAGAAAAATGTATGTTACAGCCACTCCCTCGAAGTGGAAAGAAAAGTAACCTAGAGCCACCAGGAGAGATTAGTAAATCTGCAGCTGTTCCCCTAGTTTTAGTCTCAATTCTGTATAATAAAAACAGGACATTTTTATGAAAATGAAAGTCAGCAATGGGTTTTTTGGGTTCAGGGACGATGGTGGCAGCCCCTTAGGAATTCCCAATAAAAATTAAGTGATAATGTTTTTGTAGACAGACACAATGGGGTCCAAAAATTACAAAGACTGTAGAATCAGCAGTATGACCTCATGTTTGCTCTTTTATGAAGCCATTGTCTAACACATGTCTGAAAGATACTGACTATGTAACCACAATATTGCTGCCCCCGACCTCACTGGAAACTGTTGGTCAGCTATATAATGTTTGTGTGTATGTGTGTGTTTGCTGCAAATTTTTTATATTTGAGATAGTACAGTTCCATTTTTTTCTGTTCTAAATCTGTACTATTCTGTATCACAAGAAAATGTTGGCACAGAAAAATAGAGAATCATTTAACCACTCCACTATGAACTTTGTAACCCAACTTCCTTGTATGATTTCAATAAAAGACTGGGGCTGAGTCAAGTCTATATGAGTACCTTGACTCCCTAGTTCAGGGGCTCTCATGGCAAAAAGAAACAGCATATCAGTATTGTATCTCAGTTGTGTGTATTCTTATTTTCCTACCAGGTATCCCTAGTATTTGATGACTTGTCTAGGATGTTCCCTCAAAAGATATCTTCTAAAAAGAATACTCTAATATATATTACAATGAATTGTGTCTAAATAGATTCACAGTGTACCTCTGCTTCTAAACAATCATAAGTGACTGGATAATATTCTTTGAAAAAGTCAGATTAGGTACTTTTTTTTACAAGCTAATGAAAACTTGATTAAGAACAATGATATGCATTCCAGTTTGCACCTGCACTGGGAGTGGAGTCTGTGCTCTGGATCCCCATCCACTCAGCACACATCCAGATGCAGCTTAACCCCCAGGAGTTCTGACAATATTCAGGACACAGGTGAGGGCCCAAGCCCCTCTCATTACCTGGCCTAACTAAAAACCCCCTGAACATAGGGGACACAGGAATACCACTAAGCCAGAAGGTTCCTTCTTGTTTGCAACTGTGCTAGAGAAGAAAGCTGTGCTCCAGCCTCCTGAGCCTTCCCACATCCAGAGATAGCTTGACCTCTAGGAGTTTTGATATACCCAGGATCCCAGGATCATAAGAGGAACAGGATCCAATCAGAGACAGCAAGGACAGTTAACATAACAGATATCCAGATGGTGATAGGCAAGTGCAAGAACATAAGCAACAGAAGTCTATACTATGTGGCAACATCAGAACCCAGTTTTCCTACCACAGTAAGGCCTTGACACACCTGAAAAGCAAGATTCTGATCTAAAATCCCATCTCATGAAGATGATAGAAGACTATAAGAAGAAGACTTTAACTTCCTTAAAGAAATACAGGAAAGCCAGGCAGCGGTGGCGCATACCTTTAATCCCAGCACTTGGGAGGCAGAGGCAGGTGGATTTCTGAGTTCGGGGAGAGCCTGGTCTACAGAGTGAGTTCCAGGACATCCAAGGCTATACAAAGAAACCCTGTCTAGAGAAACCAAAAGAAAAATGAAAAAAAAAAAAAAAAAGAAACACAGGAGAATACAAGTAAACAAGTAAAAGCCTTAAAAAGGAATTAAATAAATCTCTTAAAGAAATATAGGAAAGCACAATCAAATAGGTGAAGGAACTGAACAGGACCCTCCAGGACCTAAAAGTGGAAATAGAAAAATTAAGGAAAGGGAGACAACCCTGGAGATCAAAAGGTTAGGAAAGTGGGCGGGAGTCACAGACACAACCATCACCAACAGAATACAAGAGATAAAAGGGAAGAATCTTAGGCATAGGAGATAATATAGAACATATTGACACAACAGTCAATGAAAATAGAAAAATCAAGAAGCACCTAATTCAAAGAATTCAAGAAATCCAGGGCATTATGAAAAGACCAAACCTAAGAATAGGTATAGAAGAGAGTGAAGACTCTCAATCAAAGGGCCAGTAAACATCTTCAACAAAATTATAGAAAAAAAACTTCCCTAACCTAAAGAAAGACATGCCCATAAACATATACCCACAGAACACCAAAAAGATTGGACAAAAAAAAATTCCTCCTGTCACATAATAATCAAAATATCAAATGCACAGAACAAAGGAAGAATATTGAAAGTGGCAATGGGAAAAATCAAGTGACATATAAATGCATCTTCATCATAATTATACCAGACTTCTCAACAGAGACACTAAAAGCCAGAAGATCCTGGGTGAATTTCACACAGACCCTAAGTAACAAAAATTCCAACCCAGACTACTATACTCAGTAAAACTCTCAATTACTAACGATAGAAAAATCAAGATACTCCATGACAAAAAACAAATTTGAGCAATATCTTTCCACTAATCCTGCCCCACAGACGATGATAGAAGGAAAACTCCAACGAAAGGAAGAAAACTACACCAAACAAAAGATAAGAAATTTATCTTTAATCTTTTCAGAGCAAACCTAAAATATGACAACCACATGATCATAATTCTACCTCTAACCACAAAAATAACAGGAATAAACAATTATTGGTCCATAGTATCTCTCAACTTCAGTGGACTCAATTCTCCAATAAAAAGACATAGGCTCACAAACTGGATACCTAAGCATGACCATTTTGCTGAATACAGGAAATTCTTCAGTGACAAAGACAAACACTACATCAGAGTAAAAGGCTGGAAAATAAAATTTCCAAGCAAATGGTCCCCCCAAAATAAGCTGGAGTAGCCATTCTAATATCAAATAAAATCGACTTTCAACCAAAAGTTATCAAAAAGAGATAAGGAAGGTCACTAAATACTCATAAAAGGAAAAATCAACCAAGATGAGTTCTCAATCCTGAACATGGATGCCCCAAATGCAAAAGCAACCACATTTGTAAAAGAAATTTTACTGACACTCAAAGCACATATTGAAACTTATACAATACTAGTAGGAGACTTCAACACCACACTCTCATGAATGGACAGAGCACAGAAACCTAAACTAACCAGAGACACAGCGAAACTAACAGAAGGTATGAACCAAATAGATTTAACAGATATCTATAGCATATTTCACCCAAAAAACAAAGATTATACTTTCTTTTCAGCATTTCATTGTACCTTCTTCAAAATTGACCATATAATTGGAGTGAAAACAAACCTCAACAGATATATGAACACTGAATTAAGCACATGTATTTTATGGGACCACCACACAAAAAAAAAGGCTGGTGTTCAATAATAACAAAAACAACAGAAAGCCCATATACACATGGAGGTGAACAATGCTCTAATCAATGATAACTTTGTCAGGGACAAAAAAAGAAAGAAATTAAAGACTTTTTTTTTAGAATTTAATAAAAACGAAGGCAAAACATACCAAAAGTCATGGGACAAAATGAAAGCAGTGCTGAGAATAAAACTCACATCTCTGAGTGCCTCCATAAAGAAATTGGAGAGGGCTGAGGCTTGGACTACAGCTAAGGCCCTGCACCTGTGACCTGCAACTGCTATGCTGCACCTCTCATGCCCCATGGCCCTGTCCTGGCTGCAGCTCAGCCTCCGCAATGCCTGCTCTGGCTTCAGCTTCAGTGGCCATCTTCTCCATACTCTTTGTCTGGAGGGTGGTCTACGGACAGCTGACAACTGCGACAATGAGTGTTCTCGAAGGTGTCCTTGCCTTGTGGGTCTTGGTAACTCACGTGATGTATATGCAGGATTACTGGATGACCTGGCTCAGAGGGGCTGAGCGGCTTCTTTTTCGTGGGTGCTTTCTTTTCGGCAGTCTCCATTTCTCCTTCTGCACCTTCCTGACGTTGGCCATCACCCAGCACCAGAGTCTCTAAGACCCAAACAACTACTACCTGTCCTCTATCTGGAGCTTCACTTCGTTCAAGTGGGCCTCACTACTCAGCCTCTACCACCACCGCTACTTGGCTGACTTCCCTGCCATCACCCTAAATTATAAATCACCAGGAAATGAGGTCACTGCATCAGGAAATACAAGGGGAGGGGTTGGGATCTGGACTCACCTTCTGAGTCATCAAGGGAGCTCAACTCAAACCCTAGGGACTCAATAACCATGGCAGAGTATATGGACCCGTTCAGTTTCCCAGAAATCTGTCTGGTCCCCTTTTGGGAAAGATATAGTGCTATTAAAGGGTTACTGCCAGTGTGCCTATTAGCCCGGTTAGAGGTCAACTTAGACCTTTCCAAATGGATCTATTTTCTTAGCACTCTGAGGAATTTTTGTAAGTAGGGCCATGACAATGAATTCAATGGGTAGGATTGGAATTATGGCTAGTGACAGGGGTTAGGACAGACTTCCTTGCTACCTGAGACTTCACTGAAGCTGTGTGTAGGGAAAGCATCAAAGATCTGATCAAGTGAGAAATCTTTAGTATAGATCTCCATCCTAGCTTCCCCATCCTGTTGTCCTCAAGGGTCGGATAGCTAAATTCATCGGTCCTTAGGGAAGTGACAATTGGCACTTTCCCTGAGCAGCATAATTGGACAGAATCCAGTGTCTGTCCCTCCTACCATCCCATCCAGAGTGTGTATCCCATGAGGGTGCTAGTGCCAGCCAACCATTCCCATATGTCACACATGCACAAATGACCACATGACCACATATACTGGAGTAGGACTCTGTGGATGACAGTAGAAGACCTTTGGGATCTGGGCAGTCTAGTGTGGGAAGTGGAATCTGTACTGAGTCTCCAACCTTACATCCTACCTGCCCCTCACCAAACAACACCACCCTGCATCAGACCCCAACTCTGACCTTCTTTTTCTCCTGAAGGAACTCTTCTGAGTTGACATGTGCCCAAGGCCTTACCTAAGTGGAGAGGAAGAGCAAGGGCTGTTACATGTATCCCTCTCTGGTAGGTTGCCATTTCGCACTTCTTTTCTACATGGGCACTGCCCCAGCTTACCTGTGTCACTGAAATTTATGCAGAAATACAACGGCCATTTTAAGCAGCCTCAGGATTCTTTTTTTTTTTTTTTTTTGCTTTTGTTTTTGTTTTTGTTTTGGGGGGTCTTGAGAGGGGAAAAGAATGGGCAAGATGGGGTTTTAGCTATCTGATCATCTCCCTAAGTTTGAGGCTACTGGGCAGCACGCCCATCTCTGGTCCCTCTTGGCATGAGGATACCACTAGCTCAGATCTCCTTTGCTCTCCCAGTTCTGTCCCAGCCAGGGTTAGGATGCCCACAGACTTAGTATCAGTGCAGATTGCATCTCCACACCCTAAGCCAAGGTAAATGGGCAAGGGAATCTTTCTTTTTCTACTCAAACCAAACCAGACTGCTTGGGGCTCCTAGGTACATGGTGACCAGGATATGCAGATTCAGAACCAGAAAGGCATGAGCTAGTACCTCCTTCTCATGCTGTGTACACTTCTCCTGGCCTATTTTGCCTCACCTGTCCTTTACAGTATTTGCTCAAAACATCATGGCACCTGAGAGCGGGGAGGAAGAAGGAAAAGTGTCTACCTCTAAGAGCCCTCTACTGATAGAAGCTCATACTGATGCAGGAGGCAAAGATTTTGCTGACCTCCTGGCTATGACTTAAGCCCAGGTGTGTCTGCTTCCTGACTTTTTGGGGTGTCTAGGCAAACTTAATCTGAGAACTTGTTCACAGAGGCCAAGGGCACAGGTTCTAGCTCCCAGGGCATGCCAAATTTGAACATGAATAGACTTAGAGATTCTGCCTGAATGAAGAAGAGATATCACACTGTCTGTATTCTAAAGGAATGACTGTTCTGGAGATATCCACTCATTGTTTTAAAAATCCTGATAAACTATCTCACTTTTAGTTTAAGTTTCAAATTTATTTGGAAAGCTACAAATAAATGCAAATTATTTTACTTTGCTATGGCTCTAAAGTGTATATCAAAGAGGTTCTTAGATTTCTTTTTTATTTGGCTATCATCTTCTCTTAGGCAATTTTCTGTAGACATAACTGAAGGCAACAGATTCATTAATTTATAAAATTTAAGGTTTATTCAATTCGTAAGTCTATGACAGAAAAGCCATTTGAGTATAAGTTTTGCTGATGACAAATTTCTGTATGAAAGGGTCATAGATCCAAGAGACAGAATCAAACTTACTTTTACAACAGATCAACTATTGATATGATTTACCTTGTATCAGGAACTGTACATTCCAGACCAAAACACAATACACAGGCATCACTTCTGAAATACTACTATTTAAAATGAGATTCAGGGACACTTCCAGCAAAGGGGACCATTCCAAAACAACATAGATATCTAAAGTAATTATTATTAACACTTTCTTTACATACATTTTTCTTGATATAAATTTTAAATAACTCCAAACATATTAACTGTATATTTTATTTATTTATTATTATTGTTATTAGATATTTTCTTTATTTACATGTCATATGATTTCTGATTTCCCAGTTTCCAGTTCCAAAAAAACAAAAACAAAAACAAAAAACCAACAACAACAACAAAAAAACCCTGTTCCCTCGCCCCTCCCCCTGCTTGCCACCCTCTTCCACATACTGGCCCTAGCATTCCCCTACACTGGGGCACAGAACCTTGACAGGGCCAAGGGCCTCTCCTCCCGTTGATGACCAACTTGGCCATCCTATACTATACACATGCTGCCAGAGCCATCAGTCCTACCATGTATACTCCTTGGTTGGTGGTTTAGTCCCTGAGAGCTCTGAGGGTACTAGTTAGTTCATATTGTTGTTTGTCCTAAGGGGCGGCAAACCCTTCAGTTCCTTTGGTCCTCTCTAGCTCCTTCACTGGGGACCCTGTACTCAGTTCAATGGATGGCTGTGAGCCTCTGCTTCTGTATTAGTTGGGTACTATCAGAGCCTCTCAGGAGACAGCTATATCAGGCTGGAGTGCCCTTCTTTCAGTCTCTGCTCCATAGTTATTCTCAGCAACTCCTTCCATGGGTATTTTGTTCCCCCTTTTAAGGAGGAATGAGGTATCTACATTTTGGTCTTCCTTATTCTTGAGTTTCTTGTGGTTTGTGGATTGTACTTGGAGTATTCTGAACTTCTGGGCTGATAACCACTTATCAGAGAGTGCATACCATGTGTGATTTTTTGTGATGATATTCTCCAGATCCATCCATTTCCCTAAGAATTTCATAAATTCATGGTTTATAATAGCTGAGTAGTACTCCATTGTATAGATGTACCACAATTTCTGTATCCATTCCTCTGTTGATGGACATTTGGGTTATTTACAGTTTCTGGCTATTATAAATAAGGCTGCTATGAACATGGTGGAACATGTGCCCTTATTACATGTTGGAGTATCTTCTGGGTATATACTAAGGAGTGGTATAGCTGGGTCCTCTGGTAGAATTATGTCCAATTTCCAGAGGAACTGCCAAACTGATTTCCAGAGTGGTTGTACCAGCTTGCAATCCCACCAGCAATGAATGAGTGTTCCTCTTTCTCCACAACCTCTCCAGCATCTGCTGTCACCTAAGTTTTTATCCTAGCTATTCTGACTGGTGTAAGATAGAATCTCAAGATTGTTTTGATTTGCATTTCCCTGATGACTAAGGATGTTGAACATTTCTGTAGGTGCTTCTTAGCCATTCAGTATTCATCAGATGAGAATTCTTTGCTTAGATCTGTACCCCATTTCTAATAGGGTTATTTGGTTCTCTGGAGTCTAACTTCTTGAGTTCTTTGTATACATTGTATGTTAACCCTCTATCAGATATAGGATTGATAAAGATCTTTTCCTTCTGGTGGTTGCTGTTTTGTCCTATTGACAGTGTCTTTTGCCTTACAGAAGCTTTGCAACTTTATGAGGTCCCGTTTGTCAATTTTTGATCCAAGAGCATAAGCTATGGGTGTTCGGTTCAGGAAATATTCCCTTGTGCCTATGTGCTCGAGGTTCTTCCCCACTTTCTTTTCTATTAGTTTGAGTATATCTGGTTTTATGTGGAGGTCCTTGATCCACTTGGACTTGAGCTTTGTCCAAGGAGATAGGAAGGGATCAATTTGCATTCTTTTACATGTTAACCACCAGTTGAGCCAGCACCATTTGTTGAAAATGCTGTCTCTGTTCCACTGGATGATTTAAGCTCCTTTGTCAAAGATCAAGTGACCATAGGTTTGTGGGTTCATTTCTGGGTCTTCAATTCTATTATATTGATCTACCTGCCTGTCATTGTACCAATACCATGCAGTTTTTATCACAATTGCTCTGTATACAGCTTAACGTCCAGGATGGTGATTCTACCAGAGGTTCCTTTATTATTGAGAATAGTTTTGGCTATCTTGGGTTTTTTGTTATTCCAGATGAACATGCAAATTGCTTTTTCAAAGTCTGTGAAGAATTGAGCTGGAATTTTGATTGGGATTGCATTAAATCTGTAGGTTGCCTTCTGTAAGATGGCCATTTTTACTGTATTAATCCTGCCAATCTACGAGCATGGGAGATCTTTCTATTTTCTGAGATCTTCTTCAATTTCCTTCTTCAGGGAATTGAAGTTCTTGACAAACAGATCTTTTACTTGCTTAGTTAGAGTTACACCAAGGTATTTTATATTATTTGAAACAATTGTGAAGGGTGTTGTTTCCCTAATTTCTTTCTCTGCCTGTTTATCCTTTGTGTAGAGGAAGGCCTCTGATTTGCTTGAATTAATTTTATATCCAGCCACTTTGCTGAAGTTGTTTTTCAGGTTTAAGAGCTCTCTGGTCTAATTTTTTGGGGTCACTTAAGTATACTATCATATCATCAGCAAATAATGATAATTTGACTTCTTCCTTTCCAATTCTTATCCTTTTAATCTTCTTTTGTTGTCTAATTGCTATGGCTAGGACTTCAAGTACAATATTGAGTAGGTAGGGAGAGAGTGGGCAGCCTTTTCTACTCCCTGATTTTAGTCGTATTGCTTCATGTTTCTCTCCATTTAGTTTGATGTTGGCTACTGGTTTTCTGTATATTGCTTTTACTATGTTTAAGTATGGGCCTTGAATTCCTGATCTTTCCAAGACTTTTATCATGAAGGGATGCTAGATTTTGTCAAATACTTTCTCAGCATCTAATGAGATGATCATATTGTTTTTTCTTTGAGTTTGTTTATATAGTGAATTATAGTGTTGATGGAATTACATATATTAAACCATCCCTGCATCCCTGGGATGAAGCCTACTTGATCATGGTGGATGGTTGTTTTGAAGTGTTCTTTGATTCGGTTTGCAAGAATTTTATTGAGTATTTTTGGATCGATATTCATAAGGAAAATTGCTCTGACATTTTCTTTCTTTGTTAGGTCTTTGTGTGATTTAGTTATAAGAGAAATTGTGACTTCATAGAACAAATTGGGTAGAGTACCTTCTGTTTCAATTTTGTATAATAGTTTGAGTAGTATTGATGTTAGGTGTTCTTTAAAGGTTTGATAAGTCTCTGCACTAAACCCATCTGGTCCTGGGCATTTTTGGTCGGGAGACTATTAAAGACTGTTTCTATTTCATTAGCAGATATGGGACTGTTTAAGAAGTTTATCTAGTCTTGATTTAACTTTGGTTCCTGTTATCTGTCTAGAAAATAGTCCATTCCATCCAGGTTTTCCAGTTTTGTTGAGTATAGGATCTAATGATTTTTTGGATTTCCTCAGTTTCTGTTGTTATGTCTTCCTTTTCATTTCTGATCTTGTTAATTAAGATATTGTTTCTGTGCCCTCTACTTAGTCTGGCTAAGGGTTTATCTATTTTATTGATTTTCTCAAAGAACCAGATCCTGGTTTGGTTGATTCTTTGTATAGTTCTTTTTGTTTTATTTGGTTGATTTCAGCTCTGAGTTTGATTATTTCCTGCCTTTGGCTCCTCTTGAGTGAATTTGCTTCTTTTTTTCTTGATCTTTCAGATGTGCAGTCAAATTGCTGGTGTATGAGCTCTCCAATTTCTTTTTGGAGGCACCTGAAGCTATTAGTTTTCCTCTTAGGACTGCTTTCATTTTGTCCCATAACTTTGTGTATGTTGTAGTTTCGTTTTCATTAAACTCAAGAAAGTCTTTAATTCCTTTCTTTATTTCTTCCTTGACCAAGTTACCTTTGAGTAGAGTATTGTTAAGCTTCCTTGTGCATGTGTACATTCTATTGTTTATGTCATTATTGAGGAGCAGCCTTAGTACATGGTGATCTGATAAGATACAAGGAATTATTTCAATCTTCTTGTATCAGCTGAGGCCTTATTTGTGACCAATTATATGATCAATTTTGGAGAAGGTAGCATGAGGTGCTGAGAAGAAGGTATATCCTTTTGTTTTAGGATAAAATGTTCTATAGATATCTGTTAAATCCATCTGTTTCATAACTTCTGTTAGTCTCACTGTGTCCTTGATTAGTTTCTGTTACCATGATCTCTCCATTGCAGAGTGTGGTGTTCAAGTCTCCCACTATTAATGTGTGCTGTGCGATGTGTGCTTTGAGCTTTAGTAAAGTTTCTTTTATGAATATAAATGCCCTTTGATTTGGAGCATAGAGGTTCAGAATTGAGAGTTCATCTTGGTAGATCCTACATTTGTTGAATATGAAGTGACCCTCCTTATCTTTTTTGAGCACTTTAGGGCAAAAGTCGATTTTATTTGATATTAGAATGGCTACTCCATCTCTTTACTTGGGACTGTTGGCTTGGAGGATTGTTTTCCAGCATTTTATTTTGTGGTACTGTCTGTCTTTGTCACTGAGGTGGGTTTCCTGTATGCAACAAAATGTTGGGTCCTGTTTCTGTGCCCAGTCTGATAGCCTATGTCTTTTTATTGGGGAATAGAATCCATTGATATTAATAGATATTAAGGAAAAGTAATTGTTGCTTCCTGTTATTTTTGTTGTTAGAGTGTGCATTCCATTTATGAGGCTATTTTCTTTTAGTTTTGTTGGAAGATTACATTTTTGCTTTTTCCGAGATTTAGTTCCCCCCTTGTGTTAGAGTTGTCCATTTATTATCCTTTGAAGGGCTTGATTTGTGGAAATATGTTGTGTGAATTTGGTAATGGAATACTTTGACTTCTCCATCTATGGTAATTGAGAGTTTTGCTGGGTATAGTAGTCTGGGCTGGCATTTGTGTTCTCATAGGGTCTGTATGACATCTGCCCAAGATCTTCTAGCTTTCATAGTCTCTGAGGAGAAGACTGGTGTAATTCTAATAGGCCTATCTTTGTATGTTACTTGACCTTTTTCACTTACTGCTTTTAGTAGTTTTTCTTTGTTTTGTGCATTTGTTGTTTTGACTATTATGTGGCAGGAGGATTTTCTTTTCTGGTCCAGTCTATTTGGAGTTCTATAGGCTTCTTGTATGTTCATGGTGTCTCTTTCTTTAGGTTATGGAAGTTTTCTTCTATAATTTTGTTGAAGATATTTACTGGCCTTTACTGGTTGGAGGTCTTCACTCTCTTCTATACCTATTATCCTTAGGTTTGGTCTTCTCATTGTGTTCTGGATTTCCTGGATGTTTTGGGTCAGGAACTTTTTACATTTTTTTTCTTTGACTGTTGTGTCAATGTTTTTATGGTATTTTCTGTGCCTGAGATTCTCTCTTCTATCTCTTTCATTCTGTTAGTGATGCTTGCATCTATGTTTCCTGACTTCTTTCCTAAGATTTCTAACTCCAGAATTGTCTCTCTTTGTGATTTCTTAATAGTTTCTACTTTCATTTTTAGGTCCTGGATGGTTTTGCTCAATTCCTTCACTTGTTTGTTTGTGCTTTCCTGTAATTCCTTAAGGGATTTTTGTGTTTCCTCTTTAAGGGCTTCTACTTGTTTACCTGTCATCTTTTGTAATTCTTTAAGGGAATTTTTTGTTTCCTCTTTAAGGGCTTGTACCTCTTTACCTGTGTTTTCCTGTACTTCTTTAAGGGAGTTATTCATGTCCTTCTTAAATTCCTCTAGCACCATTGTGTGAGATATGATTTTAGATCTAAATCTTGATTTTCCAGTCTTTTAGGATATCCAGGACTTGCTGTGGTGGGAGTAGTAGGTTCTGATGAAGCCAAGTTGTCCTGGTTTCTCTTGGTAAGATTCTTGCATTTGCCTTTCATGATCTGTTGATCTCTGATGTTAGATGTTCTTGCTGTCTCTGACTATAGCTTGTTCCTCCTGTGGGTCTGTAAGCTGGTGTCAGCACTTCTGGGAGATCAGCTCTCCTCTGGTAAAACGTGGGTACAGATGGCTGTGGATCTTCTGTGGTATCTGTCTGTTCTGAGACCTGGGGTCTGAGCACACCCTGGAGACAGGATCCCCATTTGCGGGAAAGGTGCAGAGAGAGCTGTGAATCTGTTGTCCCTCCTCGTTGTAGAAGGAGGTTGAGAGGATCCTGTCCTGGCTGCTCTGCCACTTGTGAGGCCTTTGGCTCCCAGCTTGTCCTGCCTTAGAAAGTTACCAGAGAGACAATGGCAGATCTCACTCGAGTTCGTAGTTTTATTAATTCTTATAGTAGGTTCACAGATTCCACTGTAAAGTAGCTTTTAACTCAATCTACCATTACATGTTATATGTAGACTTTTGACTTCTAAAGTGTATTTCCCACATTAGGCATATTAGTGTACTCTTTAATCTTAGCAGTAAAGAGGCCACAGCAAAAACATCTGTAAGTGTCAGGCAAGTATGGGCTACATATAGGAAAGCTTTGTTGTTGTTATTGTTGTTGTTATTTGTTTGTTTGTTTGCTTTTATAAGTCTACTGATTTTTTTTAAAACAGTATGAGTTTTGCAAACGTTATGTCTAGGTGCTCATATTGACTGTACTTGTGAAAACATGGCAAATAATAATTGTCAACTAGTCGGTTGAAAGACAGATGTAGAAGATAAAGTTGGCTATTTGTAAAAAATTGACTCATTCTTTTTTATATCCTCTAGTGATGATTTGTCTCATTTATGATTATCACAAAGAAGGAAGTACATTCAATTAGAATAATGGTAATTTGATTTGTAGTTTAAAAAATGTCTTTCTATTATTTTTAATCAGTAGCTAGAAAGTAGAAACACATAAAATTATCATGAAAATTATATTCTATTAAATAAGATCTCTGATTTATGTATGTGAGTACCAATGAGTACTTAAAACTCAATATTCTTATAATGCATTGTACTCTTCTAATAATCATTCTGTTTTGAGTTCTGATCTTTTTCTGGCAGGGTTATGAATTTACCCAAGGCCTTTACAAATAGTTGACAAGTGTTTTACCTAAGATATATGGCCACACTACTTAAGTCCCTGTCCTTAGACCTAAGCTAACATTAATGAACATGTTTGCTTCTATATGAAAATTAGTGGATTTAAACAACAGATATTTGGTCACAATATGAGTTCATAAGTCTGAAACAGAGGCCTCACTGGAAAAATTCTTCCTGAGAGAATTTGTAGAATAATTTCCTAACCAATTTTCATTTTTTGTAGGGCCATAGATCTTCCTCTTTGGCTAATATATTATTCTACTACATATATACCACTCCTGATAATTATCTCTATGTGATCAATCTTTTTTTTTACAGTTATTTTTATTTTTTATTCTTTTAAGTAGGTTTGGTGTTGCAATTGTGACCAGATACCTAAGATAAACAGTACTAAAGTAGGAAAAATTTCATTCAGATTTGTAGTTTGAGAAGTTACATTCCATGGTTAGATGATTACAATGCTTTTAGTGTTTACTGAGGCAGAGCATCCTGGCCAGCAGGAAAGCAGATAGGACTGAGGTCAAAGTGTCCATTTCAGAATGTGTCCTTAGTGATGTACTTCCTCTGCTGAGATCCCCCTTCTCAGTCCGACCCCTTAGCAGTGCCGTCACACTGTGGTACGGGGATTAACCCACAGATTCAGCCAGAACCTCCTGAGGTATTGACTAGTTTTCCAGTCACCCAGTAATGAACACTGTAAATCAAGCCTTCAGCACACAGAGGAGGAAGACTTTGATCTCTGGGAGCTGGCTTCTAGAAGGTTCCTGCAGACTGCTCTTTGCTGTTTCTCTTTTCTCTTGCTCTTACCATTCTGTAGTTTTCAGTCACCCCAATTTAGCCTAGAATTTTGATAGTGCTTTAACATCCTGGCTTGTCACTAGAAGAATTTTTGAAGCCTGTGCTATTTTAACAGTTCCACAACATATATTGTACATTTTGATTACTGTAACCTTCTCTCTCATTTTCATCTCTTTTACCTGTGTCCCCAAGTCCCTTTCTTCCATTTAGTTTTTGTTGTTGTTATTGTTGCTGTTGTTGTTTTGTTTCTTGGATTACACTGAGTTTAAAGCCAGGTGTCTTCCTTTACTTTGTGAGGCTGTGAAAAACACCTTGACCACAAGCAACATGAGGAGGAAAAGGTTTCTTTCGTACAGCTTACAGTCCATCATGATGAACAGTGAGGGCAGGAACTGAGAAAGAAGCTAAGGAATTTCCCTCCTTCTTTAATTACAAAAGCAATGTGAAACAAACTAATTTCAGTAGGTTGTAGAATAGTGATCTCTTTTTACTCCTTAAACTTGCATAGTTGTTTCTGATTACATTAAAGGATTCGTAGTAATGTTGAAAAAAGTAAATTTTTTTCCCACTGGGAATGGAACCTTGAATGGACTTGATGAAGCATTCACTCTCAGAAATGTAAGTAATACTTTTATGACTTAATTTACACAATTTTTTCTCATTTTCTTAGGCTACTTTGTGTCATATTTTTCTAAAATATTTTCTGAAGAATTTAAATATTGTTGAAATATTTTAAAAGATTACTATATTTTTCTGCTTATTCAATAAGAAAAAATGAATGTTTTAGTCTTTATCTTCTCATTCTTTACCTTCATTATATACGTGTGGCTTTAGACATTTGGGAGCAAGAGTATTTCAGGTTGCTTCAAGCCACTTGAAGCTTGGTCCTCGTCTGCTGGTGCTGATTTGGCAGGTCAGGCTGGATGGCAGAAGCAGGTCACTAAACCCTTAGGGTTTAGCCAGGTTATACTTGTGACTGAGCTCTCTGCTTTCTCTCTGTCCCCAGCATGTACCAGGGCACGCTGAGTACTCGCAGCTCACTCTGCCCGGCTAGAGCTCCAGCCGCTGGTCCTTCCCAATGATAAACTTTACCTTTAATCGCCAGCCAAAACAATTCCTCTTCCCTTAATTGTCTTCTTTTCAGGGATTCTTCCTGCTTCTTCTAGGGTGTAGTTTTGCTCCTTATGTTGATGTTTTCCATCTATTATCCTTTGTAGGGCTAGATTTGTGGAAAGATATTGTGTAAATTTTGTTTTATAATGGAATATCTTGTTTTCTCCATCTATGGTAATTGAGAGTTTTGCTGGGTATAGTAGCCTGGGCTGGCATTTGTGTTCTCTTAGGGTCTATATGACATCTTCCCAGGATCTTCCAGCTTTCATAGTCTCTGGTGAGAAATCTGCCGTAATTCTGATAGGCCTGCCTTTATATGTTACTTGTCTTTTTTACCTTACTGCTTTTAAAATTCTTTGTTTAATACATATGCTGTTTTGATTATTATGTGATGGGTGGAATTTCTTTTTTGGTCCAGTCTATTTGGAGCTCTGTAGGCTTCTTGTATGTTCATGGGCATGTCTTTCTTTAGGTTAGGGAAATTTTCTTCTATAATTTTGTTGAAGATATTTACTGGCCCATTACACTGAGAGTCTTCACTCTCTTCTATACCCATTATCCTTAGGTTTGGTCTTCTCATTGTGTCCTGGATTTCCTGGATGTTTTGGGTTAGGAGCTTTTTGCTTTTTGCATTTTCTTTGACTGTTGTGTCAATGGTTTCTAAGGTTTCTTCTGCCCCTGAGATTCTTTCTTCTATCTCTTGTATTCTGTTGGTGATGCTTGCATCCGTGACTCCTGATTTCTTTCCTAGGTTTTGTATCTCCAGGATTCTCTCTCTTTCTGATTTCTTTATTATTTCTATTTCCATTTTTAGATTCTGGATGGTTTTGCTCATTTCCTTCACCTGTTTGACTGTGTTTTCCTGTAGTTCTTTAAGGGATTTTTGTGTTTCCTCTTTAAGACCTTCTAGCTCTTTACCTGTGTTCTCATGTATTTCTTTGAGGGTGCTATTTATGTCCTTCTTAAGGCCCTGTATCATCATCATGATAAGTGATTTTAGATCTGAATATTGCATTTCCGTTGTGATGGTGTATCCAGGACTTGCTACGGTGGGAGAATTGGGTTCTGATGATGGCAAGTGACCTTGTTTTGTGTTGTTTGTTTTCTTACGCTTGCCACCCCCTGCCATCTGGTTAATTCTAGTGCTACCTGCCTATGATAAATCTGACTGGAGCCTGTCATTCCTGTGATCCTGGTTGTGTCAGAACTTCTCAAAGTCAAGCTGTCTCTGTGATCCTGTGATTCTGTGATCCTGGGGTCCTGGGTTTCTTAGATCACCTGGGAGTGGGGCTTTTTCTGTGTGTTGTGGGACTGGCTGTGGAGCTTGCGCCTAAAGTCTACACTAGACTCCAGCCGAGACAGACCAGAAGGAACCCTAGTCACTGGGCTGGCCTAGATCCCATGTGCCTGGTTCTACTGGTCCCAGTTACTCCCAGTGTTGGGACAGGTGTTGGTTCCTCCTCACCTCTGGTGGTCAATCTTTATTTGCATTTATCTCTTCTTCTGAGGACTCTAGTTATATTGGATTAGGATTCATTGTTCCTATCTTAGTTTTACTTGATTGTGTGTAGGAGAATCTCTTTCCAAATAAGTTTCATTTTTTATCAGTCCAAGTTGTTAAGAATATAATTTACCTTTATTCAGAGACACAATACAACCCATGGGATTCCCTACCACTAACTCATGAAATTATTCGTTTCCAACATGCCTAATGTATTTATTCTACTGACAGTACCCAAATATGTATCAGACAACTGTATATATGCTAGGAACTCATTCAGTTATGGGGTTAATGAAAAGCTGGATCCCTAAGGCAAGTGTTGATACTGTAATCTTTAGTCTAGGATTTTTAGTGTAATCAAGAAAGAAAACTCAGATAGTAATTAATGGGTTTGTAAACAGTTTGAAATTTGAAGATAAGGTTTGGAGGCTGAAAGCACAAAATAATTTTGGTACTGTTATGCTGGAGACATATGCTCCCTTCTTTTTAAGAAGTCAGTTGCCACTGACTGTGAGCATAGCTGGGCAGTGGTGGCGCACGCCTTTAATCCCAGCACTTGGGAGACAGAGGCAGGTGGATTTCTGAGTTTGAGGCCAGCCTGGTCTACAGAGTATGGTCCAGGGCAGCCAGGTCTACACAGAGAAACCCTGTCTCAAAAAAAACCAAAAAAAACAAAAACAAAAACAAAAACAAACAAAAACAAAAAACAAAAAACAAAAATCAAAACAAAATGAAAAGAAATGTGAGCATTAGAAAAATAATGTTAACTGAAAGTATACTAAGCCCATATAAAATCACATCTACAAAATATCTTCACAGCAATGTTTTGTGTATGTCTATACTAGTGGCACATAATTAGCTATAACATATCCTAATTATTAGCATTAATGCCTTGACATACTGTAAGCTTATTATGTGTATTTAAATGTATTAAAAATCTATCAAATGCTAAAAGTATATAATATGAAATGGTAGATTGTGAAATTACCTTAAGTTTTATGTAATTTACTCTTCATAACCACTGAGACTTCATTATAAAATCTCAGTTTTCAAAAATAATTAAAATATTTATTGCAAAATAAGTGGTGTGAATGATGAATAAGCATGCAAAAATGTATCATTATATTATATGCTAAAAAATGAAATATTGTGACTTAATATTTGAAACAATAGCCAATTATAGTGAATAGGTATGTATGTGAGCATTTACATGAAATATATTGAACACTCATACATTGTAGGTGAGAAAGTTAAATGTTATATCAGCTTTGTAAAATACACACACATACACACACGTACACATACACACACACACACACACACACAAATACACACCATATTCTCTAGGTTCTAGGTACTGAATTCAGGTCTACAGTTTTTCAGGGCAACTAATATAAATTCATATACATAAATGTATATAGTAATTTTTCTCAAATTTATATATTATAGAAATTCAAGATCAAGGTGTTTACCAGGTCATGTTCTCCTCAAGAGCAGAGAGGAAATATTCCATGGCTCTCACTTAGATTTAAGTGAGTCTATTATTTGCATTTTTTATTTATCAAAGTATAATTATAATCTCTGAGTTTGTTTTTAGATGACATCTTTCTTTTTATAAAGACATTTGGGTATTCAATGATGATTTAATATAATATTCACTAATTACATCTGTCCTGTATTAAATGTGACCTTTAGGGAAACTGCTCAATGCAAAGCATGTAAAAAAATAATAAAGAAGACTAAATTGTAGTTACAAAGACTGTACATATTCTAGAAGAGCTTTTGGTCCCAGAATGTGTGTTAAGTTGATATAGCAGATAAATGTCCCTACTCTAGATTCAGTGTCTTGTGAAAGTGGGTTTGGGTCAGTTGAAACAATGCATTAAATTATAAGTGCCTATCTAATATATTAATAAAATTATGCAAAAGAACATGTTCTAAAATCTTAATACATCAGGGTCTTTCTTTTATGCATAACTGCTTTATATCCCAATGCAACTGACGTGTTAATATGCTTGTCAGTGAATATAGTTCTGTTTTATAGGAGCAGTTTCTGTATATTCATTTATTAGAGTTAGCTGATAAAAACCCCTATGTTTTACCAGAATTCTTTTATTTTATTCAAATATATATTAGAAAAATTTAAGGATGAAATTGAAATGTCATGTTTAACAGAATTACAAGTAATGACATATATTTGGTTTGTTTATGCATTTAAAAAATACTTATCAGTGTTGTATTTGAGCCCACAACTCTTGATTGCTAGTTAAGTCCCAGACCATACAGACCTCAGTCCTCAGGTATATTGCTCAGAGAACATAATTCTTATTTATTCAGAATTATTCTGTAATTCATTCTATTTTAAAATATAATATGCTATATTATTGTTTGTGCTGCTGCTATTACTGAAAAGGATAACTGTGAATTGGGCTTGCTATTTAGGCTATTTAGCTCAGGCTCTCTTTACATATTCATGTAACAAAGACATCAGGCTGAGTGCTGGGATTCCAGATATGTGACAGGAGAGCCACAAGCAGAATAGAAGTAAAGGAAATGCAAAGTAGGGATATTGAATCTTCCCAGTTCCTTTTCTGTTTTTGTCCTTCTGTTTGTGGTTTGTTTTAAAGCCCTGTCATAGTGACCTCTCAGCCTCATAATTGGGCAGAGCTCCTAAAAGATACCTTTAGAGCACCAATAGTCCTTGACTTCTGCCACCCAGTTGTCTACTCTCCTTTGGCTTTTTTCCTGTCCTAAAACTTTTAACTCATTAATTTCTTTTTCATTTTGTCTTCCTTATAGCCCTGTGAACATTCTTTACACCAAGGCTTTCAAAACTACATAGTTTTAAAAATGCTTTGGCACTGTAGGGCTTTAGTGATTGTGCTTCCCAGATTGTCATGAATATTTTACTTTGTTTCTATGCTAATGACATTTATTAACTAAAAACATAAGGAGGATGTTTGTACATTAAGTTTCTAGCATTTATTAAGAGGAATATATGGGACCTTGTTATCATTGTTATGCCATTCACTGATTTTATTTTTCATCTGAAATATAACTTTTTCATTCTGATGATGCTTTCTTTCCTAAATAAATAAATATAAAATCAAATTATATAATATTTTTTTATTTTTCAGTGATTTAATTTTAATATCATTCATGTCAGTATCACTACTTATGCAATATAGAAGTATAGTTCATTTCTATTATTGGGTTTTGAGTTATCATAACTGACTCATAATTCCAAGTAATCTTGAGAAAAAAATGCATTCAATTTAGATAATTAATTTTACAGAACTAGCTACCTAAATAAAGCTGAAATGTCTAATGATGAATAAAAGTTGTGGTTCTCCCTTCCAATTCCAGGATAGAAAAACTGAGGCAGGAGAATTCATGTCCATTCTAAGCTATAAATCAAGATTCATGCCAGTATATTTTACACCATATAAATGTCTCAAAACAAAACGGAACAAAACAGATATATGAAAGAGAAAAGAAAAATTAAATTATAACCATATAAACTTTATCTACTTGCATGTATATTTAAAAGCAGCTCAAATTTTAAAAATGAAAATGAGAAATTATCTTTGAAGTTCTATATTAACAGAGAAGAAAAAATTTTACAAATATCTAATTGTTCATTTACAAATATAGATCTATATTATTTTATGTTGGAATAATACAGAAACTATTGTTTGTAAAAGTTCACTAGCATTACATATAGAAAACTGTGATTATTCATTTTAATCTTAGTAATAGCTCACTAGTATCTTTACCAAGAATTTTAAATTATGTAGATTACAAGATTATATAGTCATTGGTGAAATGCACATTTTTATTCCAAAGTCAACCTCATTCTTTCAGGATGCCTCAAATAAAGAAGTTGTAAGTACTGAAACTGAAGGAATAGTGAGACAGAATAAACATATTATATCTAATTAGATTATATTTCTGCCTTGAAGAATCAAAAGGTTTTATAATTTAAGTCAATATCAGGAAGCATTCAAATACCATGGTGATGTATTTTTGTATTACTTGAAAACATATAAATAAACATATACAAACCAGTTAACGAGTTTGATTATTTGGTGCCTTCTCTGCATTTTAATACAATAATAGGTGTCACTATGCTAATTTGGATGAGAAAATGACGTAGAAATTTCAAAATGAAAGTACAATAAGATACATCATTATTCATGTAAAACTATTTTATAGATCTGCAATTGACATATATATCGCACAACAACTTTTACATACATTTAATGTAAGTCTACCATTCATTTATACCTCAAAACTTCTTTGATATTCTTCATTTCAGATTAAGACTATAGAATGGTCTCTTCTCAGATTTCAATAAAAGACTCTGAAATAGAAGGGATCTCTTTGACCATTCTATGGTAGAAATAAAGTTCATATATACCTTTCAACAAATTTCAAGATCTGAATAATTTCACCTCACAACACTATCTAGAGAATGCACTTTGAAAATATATATTAGAATTTAAGAATTTCATCTTAACATACATTTCAAAGATTCATTGCATACAAATGGTTGTGCCTGAATGTGTGCAACACAAGCTATTAATGCCCATGATAGTAAGAAATGGGCAACAGATCCCTTGGAACTGAGATTCAATGTAGGATCTGGGGAATTAAACACAGGACTTCTCCATGAGCAACAATGTTGATTATAGTAAATGACCTTTTCTAATATTCTTGTAAATTTTCTTGGCAATTAATTTATTGAAAAGTTTATATCTACATTCAGAGGAATAGTTTTCCCCTGTCCTATCATTATCTGACACATAATTCAGCGAAATTATTTAGTAGAGCCACTAATAAATCTACGTAGGCATAGCTAGCTTATGTTTAACAAAGTTTATGTATATTTAAATACAATGTGTGTGTGTATACAAACACACATATATGTATTTATGGAGTCAGCCAAGCCTGGAATAATTTGAAGTGGAAAACAGTGTCAGACATATATTTAAAGACTGACATTCTCCAGATGTAAATTTAAAGATGATGGTCTGTAGTCTTCTAGCTCTGTATACTGAATACTTGCTGAGAACTTCTAAAAAATCCTAAATCTTGCCTGCTTATTCTATGGTTAAAAACTGCTGGCTTCTGTTATCTTTAACTCTGAGCTTTATTAAACATAAATATCTGTGCTTTATTAAATTCTTTATGCTTAAACAGCACTAGAGAAACGTCACTCTTATTGCTCTGGGCTAAAAACTTAACCCTTGCTGTTCTGTGCTTCATTAAGCACTGAAAACTTAACTCTTTATTACTGTTTTGTGCTTCATTAATATTGGAGAGACTTAAGTATTACTTATGCTTTAATAAATGCTAATAAATGGCAATTAACATATGCAGTTTAGCAGCAGGGAATTAAGTAAAATGATTTATTACTAGTTCTCCTTTCTTTGGTGAGTCAGCCAGAAGTCTCTCTAGCTAAGCTGGTTAACTCTTTGTGAACCAGAGAGGAAGAAAAGGAAGACAATAAAGATGCTTTATACAGGCATATACACACACACATACATTCATACACCTACTTTCTAGCCGGGCCAACCATCTGTCACAATCAACTCCTAAGTATTCACGCATGCTTACATATATACACATATACTTATATACAAGCATATAGAGAAACCTACATATACATTTGGATGGATGGATGGAGGGATGGATGGATGGATGGATGGATGGATAGATGGATAGATGGATGGAAGGATGCATGGGGCAGAGCTTCACAAACCAAACCTTTCAACTAACAACTTTATTTCTTTTCTCTGGTATTTTATACAGTCTTAGACAAGAAGTTCTTTAGAAAATTGCCTCAGTGATAAAATATTACATAAAATGGGAGTTACAGAAGTATATTGATATTAAGTCCAAAGCAGTGTTTCATTCTCTATGCTGGTTATAAGTTCAGAGCAAGAGTTTTGCATAGCCTTAACTTATCATAGGGTACAACTATGACTTTATCCTTGTACTGAAATATTTTTCTTAGAACATAAAATTGTCTCCAGTCTATTTCTCTTTTTAGGTGTAATTATAAAAGTTAATTTGTTTGTTTGTTTGTTTTTGAGACAGGGTTTCTCTGTATAGCCCTGGCTGTTCGGGAACTCACTCTGTAGACCAGACCAGCCTCAAAGTCAGAAATCTGCCTGCCTCTGCCTCCCAAGTTCTGGGATTAAAGGTGTGTGCCACCATTGCCTGACTATGAAAGCTAATTTTATTTCTTGTTATGTAACCTTAACTTAATAACACGAGGAGTTGGCACATTATATTATTGATTCCAACCTTATTAAATCTTTTTAAAAGCAACTAATACCATCTTTAAAAACTTTCTTTTGAAAATCATTTGAATCAAATCAAGAATTCTATAGGATAATTATTTGTCTATATAGCATCACTATAAGTTATTACATCTTTGTAGGTATGCAGAAACCTACACAAAGTGTAGGTTAATACCTAGTGATTGTTATATATTTAATAATAACAGGAAAAGCATATTAATAGCTGGAATCTCTCCTTAAATTAGATTCATTTCTGTTACTCCATATGAAAAATTCATTTAAAACAAAACAATAACAAAAGCCCAAATATGATCATGTAAGAAGTGAAATCCTATAATGGATGGAGAAAAAAGGGGAAAACATTTTAAACTTTGATTATATAGTAATATCTTCAGGAAATTTTGCCAACCATTTAAAAGAAAAACTTCAGGACATTAAACAATGTTTGTGTGACAAAGCAAAGACCCAAGAGAAGGGACAGCTCAGTGAATGAGAGAAAAGTTTTACTATGACAGAATTAACATATAGACTATATAAAGAATTTACAAAACCATAGAATAATAATAACTGAACTTATGAAATGAGTGACTTCTCTCAAAAGATGAAATTGAAAAGGATAATAAACACAAAAATGTTCAGGTTCATGTACAATAAGAAACATTCAAGCAAATTAAATTGAAATTCTATCAATGTATCACCAAGGAAAGAAGTAACAGCCTTTGTTCTTGAGGTTGCAGACAAGAAAGAAACCTATTTCATAGCATGTACAAATGTAAACTAGTCCAATTACTGTGGAAGACAGTATGAGAAATCCTCAGAAAGTTGGGGGGGTGGTAGGTTAGAAGTATGGGCAGTAACTATCATTACTCCCAGAAATACCATGTGTCAATGTTTATTCAAAAGCTCCATGTCAACATAATTGAGATACGTGCACATCAGTGTGTTATTACAGAACTAGTTATTGCATCTAAGTCAACCTAGATAACAAAAACAGAGGGGTGTAGAAAAAAATATAGTCTATATACAATGGTAATTTTTCATCCAAATAAATCAATTAATTTTTACAAAATTGATACATTGCCAGATAACTGCACAGATTGAATTAAATCAGTCACAGAGTGGCAAACATCATTCTTTCTCTAATTGGTTTACCTTGTGCCTTACAGACATACAATATTATCCCTGAACTTCTATGTGAAAAAACACTTGAAACCAGGAGCAATAGGGACAAGGAGGAAGATGAAGAGTGGAGCAGTAAAGAATAGGAAGAAAATATGCAAATTGCACAGTATGTGCATGCATGAATATGGTTCCTCTTAACAATATAACATAAAAATATTTCTTTCTATCTGTTGATGGTTTGGTCTAATACTACATATATTAATTTGGCTCCCCGAATTACACTGCATTCTGCACATTTACACATAAGACACTGAGGGACCTTGTCCACACTTGGTATTGTTTGATAAATAAAGTTGCTGGGGGTCAATTGCTGGACAGGGAGACAGATGCAGGAATTTTATGATTCCAGGGAGAGAGAGAGAGAGAGAGAGAGAGAGAGAGAGAGAGAGAGAGAGAGAGAGAGAGAGAGAGAGAGCGCCAGCATGCTGGAACAGGAGTAACTGCCATGCTTGAGAGGGAGGACAGAGAAACTGCCAACCTGGAAGAGCAGGCAAAGAGCTGCCCCAGAGGGCCTTCCAGACTGCATCTAGGGCAACAATTATAAAATATAGATTTTGTAAGTAATAATGCATGATTATCGGAGGGGAAATGTTAGCAACATGGAGGTTTGGGAGTAGTCCAGTCATTGAGCAACTTAAGGCATATTAAAATGTAAGGCTGCATGTCTATGTCTTCCATTCAGAAAAACAGAACATGGAGGCAGGTAGTGAGGAATGAGCTTTCACCTCTGGGTAGATTAAAGAAGAGATTAATTGGCAACTACAACAGATGGCATCGAACATTGTTAGGGTTGTACTCACTTTTAATAATAAGTGGAGATTCCTAAATTGAACACACATGCATTCCCTTTAAGAATTGATTTCTCAGACACACTGAGCAGAGAGCCACCCATCTTCTACCCAAGCTACAGAAGTTCAGAACTAAGAAAGAAATTCATGCTAGTTTGGTACCCATGATTATGTGGTTTGTGCCTTAAGGCTAGGAAACATCCAGGCTGACCTAGGGACATGGGCACCAGGCAAAGGATACATCCACACACCCTCTCCAGTTCTGGGCTGCTGCAGAGAACTTAAGCCATGGATGCTGAGAGCTTCTTCTGGGATAAAGCAGGTTGAAGAGAGAAGGACTGAATAAGATGAGAATAAATGAAAATTTAATTGTTTTATGGACAGAAGGATAAGCCTGAGAATATGTTCATACAGAAATATAGAGATTTAACTGAACTTAAATACATAAACAGGGATGTTAGTTAATTCGTTATATAAATTGAAAGGTGACATAATATGTGTACCCACAGAGATGTTACTCCACAGAAGGAAAAATGAATGAAAACTGACTTAATTCTTTTAAGGATAGAAAGGAGAAATAATGGTAATTGTTTTAAGGAAATTTGAAAACAGAATTATGTTTTGATTTAAACTTGCATTACCATCTGAAAACCATCCTTTCAAATCTACATCCTCTTTCTTAATGCTAAGCAGCTTAAGTTTGATTATGAGATTATATCTAGTCTGCATTAAAGTGGCTGGGCCACTCCCAAATCTCCACCTTGCTAATACTTCCCCTCTGATTTGGCTGACTTGTTGCTTATTAAAATTTATATTCTATTGTTGTTGCCCTAGACGCAGGGTAAAGGGAGCTGAGGCCATGTTATTGTAGGCAGCTGGAATAGTTGAATGTGGGCTCAACAGAACTCTAGGATTGCTTTGCCTAGTATGAGAAATTAATAGCCTGGAAATAGGCATATACAGTAATTAGGAGGGAATTTAATTGAAGTTAAATAAGAAAGTATATTAATTTAAATTTTAAATAGAAAGGTGATACACACACACACACATAAACACACACAGAAATACACACAGAGCGACTGAAGAAGTTAAGTATCTAGATGAATAAATAAGTTGAGTCCTTTAATCTCATGTAGGTCAGGGCAGGAAGTAGGGAGAAAAATCTTATCTCAGGCAGATAATAGAAATTTAGGCCTTGATCACATATAAGAACAAGGCAGGAGATGGTGAAGGAGCACTGTCTCAATGGATAGCAATAATTGTTTACATTGTTTTAATTGCTTTGAATTGTTTTAATTGTGACATATATATAGTCTTGGAGAATTATCATCCATAGTCCGTCAGTTTGAGTGTCTGATAATTGTTATTGTAAAAATTATTGATAGGTTGTAATTGTAAGAGATGTTTTGTAAACTGTCCAAATTTTGAACCGGAAGAAACCAAATGAGATTGTAGACATGGGGATTTCTGTCTTTCCTTTCCTCTTTATCTTTTTTTCCCTAGGTAAAAGGAAGGGAGTTGAGATAAAAATGAGGATAGAGTATTATTTTAAGAAATTAGAAAAAAGGGGTAAATTACTAAATTTACTCTTAAACAAAGTGTTGTATAGCCAAAATCTTACATTGATAGAAATCTTTACATTGATGCAAAATAGAAGTAATAAATTTGTACACTTGTACTGAATTTATATATTGATACAGACTTAAGGTTTTCATTGGTATAAATCTTTGTATTTTGATACAAAATTTGAAATTAATATTGAAATTAACTCATAGATAGGCGTTGTACCAATGCAACTCTTTTAAGAATACAAGTTTTAGACCAAGTCATTCTAATAGCTACTATTACAAACTGTTTTGGATGATTAAGTTACACATGTTAAAGACCCCATATTAAACTCATGGTTATATTAGATTGTGATTTAATTATAATAAAGTTTTCCATATTATTCAAATTGAATTATTTAAGATAAGTCAAAATTTAACACTTCAGATATAATATGTATAGACTGATACTCTTCAAAAGTATCAGTAATCCACAGAATATGGAATTTAAAATCATTTATAATTAATAGATTTTTTTTGATGAGGAGACATGTCTGCTCCTGACAGTATCCCCTTCAGTATTCACAGAAGATATTGAGCATCATAACTATCATATAGAGTTGCTCCCATTGTGGTAAGACAGCCACTGGACAAGAATATTCCTAATTTATCTGCAAGAAAAAAATAAAGTAAAAGTAAAAGAAAATACTATTTTAGGAAAGGATACAAGATGCAGGATAGTAAACAGCTTAGCTCTGCCTAGGCAGAGTAAGTTAGTCCTTCTTCCTTTAAGGTCTGTCAGATGGTCTGGGAGAGAAGGCTGAAGACAAATGCTCTGGTGATGTTTTGAATAGGGGACTGTCCTGGCAATCATCTGTCTCTGTTAATTGCTTAAGTTGTCGAAGCTATGTTTTGTACTTCTTCTATATTCAGGTAATATTTAATCCATTCTCAGTTCTCTGACAGGGTTGCAGACTAGATATAATCTCATAAACAAACTTAAGCTGTTTAGCATTAAGAAAGAGGATCTAGATTTGAAAGGATGGTTTTCAGATGGTAATGCAAGTTTAAATCAAAACATAATTCTGTATAGAATTTTACACTCTCTAAGTTAAGATAGATGTTATAGTAATGTACCTAAATTGAAAAATTGATGGGCTGGATGTTATTAGTATATACCTTATAGTTTATGTAACTGTTATAATTATGTCCATTGTATATTTGAGAGAAAAGGCCATCTTAATGCATGAAAAGGAGGAAATTTTGTGGATTTGGTCTAATGCTACTTATGTAAATTTAGTACCAAAAATTACACAGGAAACCACATGTATGCATGTATGATGCTGGGGGACCCTGTCCCACTTGTTTTTTGACTAGTAAAGTGGTTGGAGAGAATTGTCCAGGCAGGGAGTCAGATGTGGAACTTTTAGGAATACCAGGCAAGGAACAGGGGCAGTGTGTGTGTGTGTGTGTGTGTGTGTGTGTGTGTGTGTATGTGTCTGTGTGTGCGGAACCCAGAGGGAAGTGAAGAATATGCTGATGCCATGGCCACATTGTTTAGAGAGGAGATTAATTGACAACTATAAAAGTTCTCATCTGGTTATCAGTTGATTTTCAATATTCTATACTAATTTGAAAAGGTGACAATAAGAGTATAAAGTTCCTTTTTTACATTTTAGAAAATCTGAAATTATATGCAGCATTTATTTTATGAAGACTATAGTCCTAGTTTGACTTTATAAGTGAAAAAATAGCTTATGTCAACTTTAATTTCAGGCAGATTCTTTGTGACTCTGTTCAAACTTTGGCGAATCCCTACTATTTTTTCTTTGTTCTGTTTTCCATAATTTCTATGAAATGTATCATGGTATTGTTCATTAATTTTCTTTTGCTTTAATATGTTTCTTTAATGTTGTTTATATTTTCTGGGTTTTTTTTTTATTACATTTTACTTTTATTATACTCCAGTCATTACTCTGCTCCCAGTCTGCCCTCCCACATTTCCTTATCCAATTCTTCCTTCTGCCAGTCTTCATGGGATTTCTCCACACTTTCACCCCCTTCCACCAGGCATCTCCACTCCCTGGGGCCTCAAGTAGATCAGGTTGAGTGTTAGGCTCAACTTTTCCCACTGAGGCCAGAAAAGTCAGTCTTCTGCTGTATATGTCGGGCTTCTCTATCCAGCTTGTGTATGCTGCCTGTTTGGTGGCTCAGTGTTTTAGACATCTTATTGGTCCAGGTTAGTTGAGACTGCTGGTCTTCCTTTGGGGTTACCCTCCTCCTGAGCTTTTTCTAGCCTTTCTCTAATTCAAACACAGGGGTTCCTGTCTTCAGTCCATTGGTAGCATGTAAGTACCTGTTTCTTTCTCAGCTGCTTTTTTGGGCCTCTTGGAGGACAGCAATGCTAGTCTCCTGTCTGTAAGCATACCAGAGCATCAGTAATAGTGTCATGTCTTGTAGCTTCTCCTTGAGATGGATCTCAAGTTGGGCTGGTCATGTGACCACCTTTCCCTCAGTCTCTTCTCCATTTTTGTCCCTGAAGTTCTTTTAGACAGGAGCAATTCTGGGTCACTGTTTTGACTGTAGGATGGCATCCCTATCCCTCAACTTGATGCCCTGTCTTTCTTCTGGAGATGGACTCTACAAGTTCCCTCTTTCTACTGTTGGGCATTTCTTCTAAGTTACCTCACTTTGTGTCTTGAGAATCTCTCACCTCCCAGGCAGTTTCTAGAGTGTCTCTCCAGCTCACCCTCACCAAAACAACATATTTCTATTCATTCTGCTGCCCTTTGAGAATTCTAAACTGCCCCTGCTCCCATATCTGACCATGTTCCCCTTTTCCTATTGTCCTTCCCTCTCCCACACAGTTCCCTCTCTCTGTCTGCCTCTCATAATTGTTTCTTCCCCTCCCAATGGGACTGAAGCATCCTCACTTGGGCCCTTCTGCATGTTAACCTTCTTGAGTTCTATGGATTGTATCCTAGATATGCTGTACTTTTAGCTAAAGTGGATTTTGTATATTAGGTATTCTGTACATTTTTGGCTAATATTTACTTATTAGTGAGTGTATACCATGCACATGCTCTTAGATCTGAGTTACCTCACTCAGGATAATATATATATTTCCATCCATTTGCCTGCCAAACTTATGATGTCCTTGTTCTTAATACTGGTATAGTATTCTAGTGTCTAAATCAACCATATTTTCTATATCTATATATATATTCTATTTCTATATCTTTCATCGAGGGGCATTTCAGTTGCTTCCAGCTTTTGGAACTCACAAATAAGGCCACTCTGAACATAGGGCTCCTGTAGTATGGTGCGTTACTTTTTGGGTATATCGCTCAGAGTGTTATAGATGGTTCTTCAAGTAAATTGGTTTCCAGTTTTCTGAGGAAACTCCAGATTTATTTCCAGAGTGGTTGTACCAGTTTGTAATCTAACCAGCATTGGAAGAGTGTTCTTCTTTTTCAAATCCTTGCTAACATGACCTGTTACCTGAGTTTTTGATCTTTTCCATTCTGATCAGTGTGTGATAGAATCTCAAGGTCATTTTGATTTGTGTTTCCATGATCACAAAAGAGTTTGAACATTTCTTTAAGTGTTTCTTGGCCATTAAAGATTCCTCTCTGTTTAGTTCTCTATCCCATTTATTTTATTTTATTTTATTTATTTACTTTTTTTGTTTGTTTTTTAGTGGTTAATTTCTTGTGTTCTTTATATATTTTGGATATTAGCCCTCTATCAAATGTGGGATTAGTGAGGAATTTTTCCTAATTTTTAGCTTGCTGATTTGCCCTATTGATTGTGTCCTTTGCCTTTAAAATTTCCAGTTTCATGAGGTACCATTTGTCAATCTTGATCTTAGAGCCTGAGCCATTGGAGCTCTGAATTTTCCCCCTGTGCCAATGAGTTGGAGGCTCTTTCCCACTTTCTTTTCTATTAGATTCAGTAGATCTGGTTTTATGTTGAGGTCTTTGATCCACTTGGATTTGAGCTTGTGCAAGGTGACAGATATGGATCTATTTTTAGTTTTCTACATACCTGTATGGATAGTTCTGATGCTAAGGTCCTGTTCCCCTATTGGTTCTGGATCTATCAATAAAGATGTAGGCCAATGGCTGGGCAGAAAAGGTGGAACCTTCATATTTTGCAAGTATGAAAGAGACTCAAGGAAAGGGTTTTTTTACCACATTCCTTGGAGGGAGATTTAGCCATCAGTGATATAAGGACTCATGAAGGTGGCCTCTGGCCATTTCACTAGGACTAGGGTAGCAGGGTGAGAATTAAGTATGCCCTGTCATTGTTAACCAATGCATTTTGAGAATAACTGGCATATATATATATATATATATATATATATATATATATATATATGTATATATTCTTCAGATCAACCTACCAAGAACACAGGGTGGAGTAGAGAAAGCTACAAAAAACAGATGCCATGCAACATGAAAGGTGAGAATAACTCTTAATTTAGAAATACTCTGAGGAAGGCCTCACAGTGCTACAAGACTAGGAAGAGGGTGAAAATGATCTCTTAGTGAGATGAGTGGAGTGGGTCACATGGTGGCTCCAGTATGCAATAAATTTGAACAAAGAAACACAGGGAGAGCCTCAGCTCACAGGTTCTGGTATACTCTGCTATGAAAAGAGACAGGATGTCTGATCTGAGGCAGAGAGCCAGACATTAAAAGCTGCCTACTTCCTACAAGCAGGTAATCAAGGAATAGATATCTAAAATTTGATTTAATTTATTTGAATGATAGAAGGAAGTATAATGCTAATTGTTTCAGTGTTTTTAAGAATATACTGAATAAAGAAATCCGTGTCCTTAATTTCAATGTAAGAAACAAAGACATGGAAGTAGACTAGAATGAGTGAGAAAAATCCTTTAAAAGAAAATTGTCTATGACAGGGAAGCACTCAAATTCTTTGATTGTGGTCTCTACTGGAATTCTGTGATCATTTATCCTGGTTTGACAAATTAAAAGCTTAAGAATAGGCTCATACAGTAAGCAGAAGGGAATTTAATTAAAATTATATACAGAGATATACAAGTATTAATGCAATTGATCTTAAAAATAAAATATCAAAGGCAGGGGATAGGATGCCTAGCCTATCAGAGATTAGAAATTTAGGCCTTGAGAATTATATAAAGAGAGAGCATAGAAATAGGTTCACACAGTAAGTAGACAGAACTATTAAAATAATGAGACATTCAATCTTCAAAAATTAGATCTAAAATAGGGTATAGGTTACGTAGCCTATCTTAGACAGTAGACATTTAGACCTTGAGAATTATATAGAGAGGTAGACAGAGATATTAAATAAATAATTTTGTCCTTGATCTTATGAGGTCAGGGCACAGGATAGTAGAAGCACTCCTTCAACAGATAATACTTGTTTAGATTGCTTTATTTACTTTGAATTGTTTCAATTATCAAAATGAGTGTGATTTTGAGTTTGGAAGTTATATGAAAAATTCCTTTGTGAGAGATGTCAAGCTAAATGTTTTATGATCCCCAGTTACTTGACTAAGGACATACTATTTGGGGAGAAAGGCTCTGCATTTGTGTTGACAGTAAAGGAGAATAGGCTCTGGATCTCTACCAGAGTGATATGGATCAGATATGATAGAGGGAGACCTCTAAAGAACTAGAAAATTCCAAAGGAATCAAACAGGACACATGAAGATTCTTTGTACCATCCTTTATATGGCATAAATTAAGACTTATTTCAATTGGTTATTAATAAAATTAACTCATTAAAAAGACAGCTGTCCCTCACATGCTCAAAAAAGAAGCAGAATTTCTCCATTAACTGATCTATGCATCGTGCACAATCCATACCAGTATCTTCATGATACTAAAATTTTGGTTATGAGATTTGTATATTACAGAATATGCAGCTTTGGTGAGATTCATCCTCAGAGATGCTGTACTAACTGCTTAGACACCTGCTTCTGATTGCTGACCAAGACTACTTCAGGGATTGTCACTGATTCCAGATCATCCTGCTTCATTCAAGCATTCAGATGGATCTAGTCAGAACTTCAGTCAAGCCCTGAGCCTTCTAAGCATACAGAGACTGGAAAATGGATGCTAAAGCTAGCTTTCTTAGTCTAAGTAAATTTTCTAATTTTCCTACTACTCCCCAACCCTTTAAAGAATTTTTTGTTGCCTCTATTAACCAGGAAAAAGTTATGGAGAGAGTTATAGAGAGTCATCAGCCCAATTCCCTGGATTTGAGAGTCTAGTACTTTTTTTTTTTTTTTGGTTTTTCGAGACAGGGTTTCTCTGTGTAGCCCTGGCTGTCCTGGAGCTCACTCTGTAGACCAGGCTGGCCTCGAACTCAGAAATCCACCTGCTTCTGCCTCCCAAGTGCTGGGATTAAAGGCGTGCGCCACCACGCCCGGCTTAGTACTTATTTTTTACAAATTATAGATAAGTTGTAATTTTAAGGGATAACCTGGATATGGTCATAAATTTGCACAGGGAGGAAATAGGTGGGATAGATTACTAAATTTTATCTCTGAACAAAGCATTTTGTGGTCGTAATATTAATTAACAGAAAACTATGTAATTAATCCAATATTGAAGTCCTAAGTTTTTATATGGGTTCAGAATTTATTTTGATAAAAGTTTAAGGTTTTCATTCATGTGAATTTCTTATTTTGATACAAATTTTGATATTAATATTGTTACATATATATGGGCATTATGCCTATGCAACTCATTGAAGAATACGAAGATTAGACCCAATCCTTCTAATCACTGCTAATACGAACTGTTTTTAGATAATTATGCAACACAAGTTAAGGCCCAGATAGCAAACTCATGGTTAGGTTAGTTTTTTATTTAATTATAAGAAGATATTTTCAATATTATTCAGTTATATAACTAAGTATAGTCAAGATTTAACAGTTCAAGATACTTTATCTAGACAGTCTTCAAAAACATTAGAAATTCACAGAATGTGAATTTAATGTTATTTAATATTTGACTAGAGACATGTCTGCTACTGAAAGGACCCCACTCTTGGTTCAAAGAAGAATTGAACATCTTTACCTCTAAGCAAGTTTGATTATTGTGGCAAAGCAGCCGAGAGGCAGAAATTGCTTATTTCTTTCTCAACCTGTTTTTCATTTGGGTTAAGGAAGGTAACTGACTTGCTTGAGTTAATTTTCAGCCACTTTGCTGAAGTTGTTTATCAGCTGTAGAAGTTCTCTGCTAGAATTTTTGTGATTGCTTATGTGTACTATCATCTGCAAATAGTGATATCTTGACCTCTTCTTTAACAATTTGAATCCTCTTGATGTCCTTTTGTTGTCTTATTCCTTTAGTTAGAACTTCAAGTACTACATTGAATAGGTTCAGGGAGAATAGGCAGCCTTCTCTTGTTCCTGATTTTAGTGGGATTGCTCCAAGTATCTCTCTATTTAATTTCATATTGGCTGTTGGTTTGTTGTATATTGCTTTTATTATATTTAGGTATGGGCATTGAATTCCTGATTTCTCCAATGCTTTTATCATGAAGGGGGGTTTCATTTTGTCAAATGCTTTTTCAGCATCTAATGAGATGATAATTTGATTTTTCCCTTTGAGTTTGTTTTTATAGTACATTACATTAATGAATTTTTGTATATTGAACCAACCTTGCATCCTTGGGATGAAGCCCCATTTTTTATGGTGAATAATGGTTTTGACATGTTCTTGGATTCAGTTTGGTAGTATTTTATTATTTTTGCATATATTTATAAGCAAGATTGGTCTGAAGTTCACTTTTTCTTTAGTCTTTGTGTGGTATAGGTATCAGAGTAATTGTGGTTTCATAGAATGAATTATTCTATTTTATGGAATAATTTGAGTAGTGTTAGTATTCACTCTATGACAGAATTATCAAATGTATAAAGAATAATTTGCTCCCTAGTTATTTAATACAAGATTTTTTCCAAAAAATTCCAGTTTGTAGAAAAAATGTACATTTTATAACTTGAGAGTGAATGCAAATAAATCTGATTTGAGGAGGCATATATTTTGCTCTTTCTTTTGCATAGAAATGTAGAGTTTACATTCTATTTAATGATGTATTACACACATTGATTAAATATTTGAAAGAATTTATGGCATTGTCTGATATAAAGTAACCAATAAATAAGTGATATTTAAATAAATGTATACATGATTAATAAATATTCAGTACTTTTCTGTAAAAAACTTCATAAGTCCTCATTGTATAATTTCTTTTGCAAAAATCCTGAACAAAACATAATGCAAAAGTGGCTTTCTATTCAAAAACACAGTTAAGGAAAATAGTCATTTTATTAGTATTTTATAAAAATCATAGTACAAAATAAACTCTATATCCACAGAAATACATAGTTATAACAAAAACTGAGTCAAACATAAGAAAATGGTTGGTGAAATAAAGTATGATCTTTGAATTAGTGTCTATAATCAATCATAATACTTTTGTTGAGGGTACCTACATGTTGCCTTTGTAGAAAGTAAGAAAATTAACACTATGACTCACAGGTTAAAAGCTTCTCCTCCTAAATGTCAGAATAATCTCCAGGTATTTTAACATAGTTTCCATAGTCCTCTCTATCTTTTGTGCATTTTTTATTCTTTTTTTGCCTGATCTTTCAATCATTCTATTAGACATTGATTAACATGTATAATAAAAGATTTCAAGACATAATATTTGAAGATTAAGAATATGATTGTGATATTGGGGAACATTAAATAAATATGCATTGCATTTTAATAGGAAAAGAATACTGAGAAATAATGGAAATTTTAAAATCTTACAAATTAGGAAATACAGGATTTTCTTAAGCCTTAAACATAATTCTATATTGTAATGAAAATATATATGAATGCAGTTATCATAAAATTCTACATTGAGAAACAAAGTAATAAAATTAACTTGTACAGCTTTGAAGGACTATAGTATATGAATCTCATGGTGTTATTTAAAAGGTTCAAATGAAGCAATCAACAAAGGAACATCATTATCTTAGCTCTCAAACTAGACAAGAAAAGTGTACAAGTTATGCCATATTAAAAAATCTATAATTGCATTTATCATTAGCCTGCCTATGGGGGTTAACTTGACTAAATACCACATTGAACTTATTTCTGCTTCCATGTATTCTCCTTATTGAGGCTCACAACCTGTTGACAGCATCCATCTTAAGGTTAGAGATTACTGACAATTCACCCTTCTATGCTTAACACATTTCATTATATTCAATTTTTTGTTTGTTTGTTTTTTTTTTTGTTTTGTTGTTTTGTTTTGTTTTGTTTTGTTGTTTTGTTTTTCGAGACAGGGTTTCTCTGTGTAGCCCTGGCTGTCCTGGAACTCACTCTGTAGACCAGGCTGGCCTTGAACTCAGAAATCTGCCTGTCTCTGCTTGGATTAAAGATGTGCACCACCATCGCCCGGCCTGTACTCAAATTCTTGCATTTGGTGTTTGAAATTTGGCTTAGTAGAAATTAAACTTTTCTTTATATCCTCAACACCTATATAAAAGGCAAGTAGGCTGTGATAAGGATACTTTGAATTGGAAAGAAGACTAGTAAGGTGGGGAGACTATACAGGCTAGCAGAAACAGTGTATTCTAAGTTCCGTGAGAAATCCCCTTTTAAAAGCTATGTAATTTGAGAGTAATACAGGAATACTCTTGCCATAATACTGTGTTTTGCATCATTGGATTGCATAAGCATGTCCACCACCACATACCCACTCACCCTCTTTCAATCTCTCTCTAATAACACAATTAGCTTTTATATTAAAAAATACAATGTGTCTCATGTTTCTTTTTTTTCTTTTTTATCTTTTTATATTAGATATTTTCTTTATTTACAAGTCATATGATTTCTCCTTTCCCAGTATCCCCTCCAAAAAAAAAAAAAAAAAAAAAAAAAAAAAAAAAAAAAAAACAAGAACAAATCTCTGTTGCCTCCTCCTTCCCCCTGCTTGCCACTCCATCCTCTCCCACTTATTAGCCCTGGCATTCCCCTATACTGGGGTGCAGAATCTTCACAGGGCCAAGAGCCTCTCCCCCTATTGAAGGTTGAATTTGCAATCCTCTACTATACACATGCTGCCAGGCCAATCAGTCCCACCATGTATACTCATTGGTTGATGGCTGAGTTCCTGGGAGCTCTGAGGGTACTAGTTAGTTCATATTGTTGTACATCTTATGGGACTGTAAACCCTTCAACTCCTTTGATCTTTTCTCTACCTCCTTCATTGGGGATCCTGTACTCAGTTCAATGGATGGCTGTGAGCCTCTACTTCTGTATTAGTCAGGTACTGTCAGAGCCTCTGAGGAGACAGCTATATCAGGCTGGATTGTTCTTCCTTCAGTCTCTGCTCCATAGTTAGTCTCTGCAAATCCTTCCGTGGATATTTTGTTCCCCCTTTTAAGAAGGAATAAAATTTCCACATTTTGAATTTCCACATTTTGATCTTCCTTCTTATTGAGTTTCTTGTGGTTTGTGGGTTGTTCTTCATATATTCTGAACTTCTGGGCTAATATTAACTTATCAAATAGTGCATACCATGTGTGTTCTGTTGTGATTGGGTTACCTCACTCAGGATGACAGTCTCCAGATCCATCCATTTCCCTAAGAATTTCATAAATTCATTATTCTTAATAGTTGAGTAGTACTCCATTGTGTAGATGTACCACAATTTCTGTATCCATTCCTCTGTTGAGGGACATCTGGGTTGTTTGCAGTTTCTGGCTATCATAAATAAGGTTGATATGAACATGGTGGAGTAGGTGTCATTATTACATGTTGGAGAATTTTCTGGGTATATGGCCAGGAGTGTATAGCTGGGACCTCTGGTAGAACTATGTCCAATTTCTGGAGGAACCATCAAACTGATTTCCAGAGTGGTTGTACCAGCTTGCAATCCTACCAGCAATGAAGGAGTGTTCCTCTTTCTCCACAATTTCTCCAGCATCTGCTGTCACCTGAGTTTTTTATCCAAGACAATCTGACTGGTGTGATCTGGAATCTCAGGGTTTTGATTTGCATTTCCCTGATGACTAAGGATGTTGAATATTTCTTTAGGTGCTTCTCAGCCATTCATTATTCATCAGGTGAGAATACTTTGTTTAGCTATGTACCCCATTTTTTAATAGGGTTATTTGGTTCTCTAGAGTCTAACTTCTTGAGTTCTTTGTATACATTGGATATTAACCCTCTATCATATATAGGCTTGTAAAGATCTTTTTTCCAATTTGTTGGCTGCCATTTTGTCCTATGACAGTGTCTTTTGCCTTACAGTTGCTTTGCAACTTTATGAGGTCCCATTTGTCAATTTTGATCTTAGAGCATGAGCTTTGGTGTTATGTTCAGAAAAATTTCCCCTGTGCCCATGTGCTCGAGGCTCTTCTCCACTTTCTTTTCTATTAGTTTCAGTGTATTTGGTTTGAGTGGAGATCCATGATCCTCTTGGACTTGAGCTTTGTACAAGGAGTTAGGAATGGATTGATGTGAATTCTTCTACATGCTAACCACCAGTTGAGCCAGTACTATTTGTTGAAAATGCCACCTTTTTTCCACTGTATGGTTTTAGCTCCTTTGTCAAAGATCAAGTGACCATAGGTGTGTGGGTTCATTTTTGGATCTTCAATTCTGTTCCATTGATCTACCTGCCAGTCATTGGACCAATACCATGCAGTTTTTATCACAATTGCTCTGTAGTACAGCTTAAGGTCCAGGATGGTAATTTCACCAGCGGTTCCTTTATTGTTGAGAATCATTTTGGCTGTCCTGGGTTTTTATTGTTCCAGATGAATTTGGAAATTGCTCTTTTTAAGTCTGTGAAGAATTCAGTTGGAATTTTGATGGGGATTGAATTGAATCTGTAGATTGCCTTCGGTAAGACTACCATTTTTACTATATTAATCCTGCCAATCCACGAGCATAGGAGAACTTTCTGTCTTCTGAAATCTTCTTCAATTTCCTTCTTCAGAGACTTGAAGTTCTTATCAAAGAGATCTTTTACTTGCTTAGTTAGAGTTACACCAAGGTATTTTATTATATGTAACAATTGTGAAGGGTGTTGTTGATAGGTTTGGCTCACGGCAGCGCGTCCACAGACACCAGATACAAGCAGCTCTGTGTTTTTGGAAGTTTAATTAGGAGGGGTGGGGGGAGTGAGGACCGCTGCGCGTGAAGGGAGAGAGAGAGGAGAGAGAGAGAAAGATGGGGGAAACTACCCATTATATATATGTCC
>NW_022196912.1:647904-648218 GCF_008632895.1 Mastomys coucha | reverse complement strand
CTACAGCTTGCAGCGGTGAGTGTGCTGGGAACAGGATGAAACCAGGCAGCAGCAGCAGTAACAGCGGGAGATGGGACTCTGCCAGGGTCTGGGCTGCTGCCGGCGGGCAGGACGCAGCATGGCTGTTTCCACGGCCGCTGCGGACCAAGTGGAGGTGGGCGGTCTTGCCCTCGTCTGCTCCGGCAATGGACCGGCGGTGGACGCAAACCGTTCCCGGCCAAAGCACCAATGATAGGTTTGGCTTGCGACACCAGATACAAGCAGCTCTGTGTTTTTGGAAGTTTAATTAGGAGGGGGGGGAGTGAGGACCGCGG
>NW_022196912.1:634419-647353 GCF_008632895.1 Mastomys coucha | reverse complement strand
TTGCCCTGGTGACAGGTCTGTGGACCTGCCCACATATCTGCCGCAGGCAGGTTCTGGATGCTAACAGTTGTTGCCCTAATTTCTTTCTCTGCCTGTTTATCCTTTGTGTAGAGGAAGGCCTCTGATTTGCTTGACTTAATTTTATATCCAACTACATTGCTGAAGTTGTTTATCAGGTTTAGGAGCTCTCTGGTGGAATTTTTGGGGGTCACTTAAGTATACTATCATATCATCAGCAAATAGTAATAATTTCAATTCTTCCTTTGCAATTTGTATCCCTTTGATATCCTTTCATTGTCTAATTGCTCTGGCTAGGACTTCAAGTACAATACTGAATAGGTAGGGAGAGAGTGGGCAGCCTTGTCTAGTTCCTCATTTTAGTCAAATTGCTTCAAGTTTCTCTCTATTTAGTTTGATGTTGGCTACTGATTTTCTGTATATTGCTTTTAGTATGTTTAAGTATGGGCCTTGAATTCCTGATCTTTTCAAGACTTTTATCATGAAGGGATATTGGATATTGTCAAATGCTTTCTCAGCATTAATGAGATGATCATATGTTTTTCTTCTTTGAGTTTGTTTATATAGTGCAGTATGTTGATGGATTTCAGTAAATTGAACCATCCTTGCATCCCTGGGATGAAGCCTACGAGATCATGGTGAATGATCATTTTGATGTGTTCTTGGATTTGGTTTGCCAGGATTTTATTGAGTATTTTTGCATAGATATTCATAAGGGAAATTGGTCTGAAGTTTTCTTTCTTCATTAGGTCATTGTGTGGTTTAGGTATAAGAGTAATTGTGGCTTCATAGAATGAATTGGGTAGAGTACCTTCTGTTTCTATTTTGTGGAATAGTTTGAGGAGTATTGATATTAGGTCTTCTTTAAAGGTTTGACAAAACTCTGCACTAAACCCATCTGATCCTGGGCTTATTTTGGTTGGGAGACTATTAAAGACTGTTTCTATTTCATTAGCAGATATGTGACTGTTTATATCATTGATATGATCTTGATTTAAATTTGGTACCTGGTATCTGTCTACTTCATTCATGAAAATTGTCCATTTCATCCATGTTTTCCCGTTTCATTGAGTATCGGCTTTTGTAGTAGGATCTCATGATTTTTTGGATTTCCTGAGTGTCTGTTGTTATGTCTCCATTTTCATTTCTGATCTTGTTAATTAGGATACTGTCTCTGTGACCTCTAGTTAGTCTGGCTAAGGGCTGTTGATCTCTGGTATTAGATGTTCTTGCTGATTCTGACTATAGCTTGTTCCTCCTAAGCTGGTGTCAGCACTTCTGGGCGATCAGCTCTCCTCTGGTAGATCCCAGGCACAGATGGCTGTGGATCAGTTGTCCATCCTGAGTCCTAGGATCAGAGCACACCCTGGAGACAGGATCTCCACTTGCAGGAAAGGTACAGAGAGGGCTGTGGGTCTGTTTTCCCTCCTAGGTGTGATCTGAGGTAGAAAGCATCCTGACCAGCCTACCCTTAGACTTGTGAGGCCTGTGACTCCTGGTTAATCTCACCTTAGAAAGTCACCAGAGAGAAAATGATGGATCTCACCAGAGTCCCTGCATTAAGCACCCCTGAAAGGCAGGCTCTCTGCTTGCAGGGAAGGGGCAGAGAGGGTTGCAGATCCACTGCTGTCACTTCTAGGTATAGACAGAGGTTGAAAGGATCCTGTCCCTGACACCCTGCATCTTGTGAGGCCTGTGCCTCCTTGGATGCACCTGCCTTAGAAAGTCACTGGAGAGAAAATGGGGAATCTTACCTGAGTCCCTGGGTTAAAACACTCCCTGAAGGCAGGCTCTCCACTTACAGGGAAGAGGCAGAGTGGGTTGCAGATCCTCTGCATCACTCGTAGGTGTAGACTGAGGTTGAAAGGATCCTGTCCCTCTTTCCTTGTGACTTGTGAGGCCTGTGCCTCTAAGCTGTTCCCACCTTAGTAAGTCACCAGAGAGAAAATAGTCCTGTCTCATGTTTCACAAACAACTAAATGTCAGACAAGATACCAAAATTGATTAAACAGTACCATATCAAAATATGTTTACATTATTTGAGATTATTTTGATAAGCTTCTTATTTCATTTAGTAAATAATAAAATCCCTATTTTGACTATGTGTGCTGTATTTTGCTATTATTTGAGAATCTATAGTAGCATTGTAATCATAGTAAAATGCATCTATCTTCATGAACACAGACATATTTTCTAGAAATAAACATTGAATTTTAGAACAGAACTAATAAGAATAATATTGATTTATTAATACATATCTTAAGAAAATTCAATAGTCTAATGAGAGACTTTACACACAGTATTTGTAACTGATGTCTTCTTACCAAGTCATTGATGGATTTGTCTCCTCTCTACATATAGGAAATCACCTCAGCATTCCCTAATAAAGGCTTCCTGTTTTGGTTATGTACTTTAATTCCTAAAAGTAGATGGTTCTTCATATTTTTAGGACAATTCAGCAAATTCTTAATATTTATAAAACTTGTGTTCTAAAACACTTTTGTAAAATTTCACTGATCATTTGCTGAGCTTTATTTCATCCTGTTTATCTTAATGTGCAAATTATATTTTTAATAGTTATAAGTACCTTTAGAAGTTATAGTTTGTTGGCATTTAAGATTACTCATATTTACTTATATCTGTTCTAATTACCATTTACTCTAATTTTATTGAAAAAATTTATCAGTTATGCTTAAAAATGGAAATGGGCTTGCTTTTCCCTCATTTGAACATTGAATTGCTAATCCTTCATTTTTTTTAAATTCAAATGTATTTAATAATAAATATGTGATTATCCATTGTCCCTTCAGAACAAGAGAAAAACTCACAAAGTATAATTTCTCAATTCCTAAAGATTTTTTGAAAACTGATACCTCAGGACCACCTATCTTGATATCTAAATGGATAAAAATATTTATAGAAGAAATACCATTCAAATATTAATTAAACTAGGAAGATAAATAATAATAAAAATGTCATCAAGATCAGTACAAATTATCCTTATAGTTACATAGACAATAGATGAAAAAGAATAAATAAAAGGATTAGGAAAAGAGGAGGTTTGATGTATTGCTGTGGGGGAAATAATCAAATTAATCTTATAGCAAAGAGGTAGAGGTTGTTTAATAGAAAATATAAAACTAGTTATAATGAAAAGTTGAGCATTGAACATCAGAAAGTGATTTTTTTATCAGAGATATGAAGAAACAAACAACCAAATAAACAAACAAACTAGAAGTGTGAAAAATTACCAAAACATTAAAAAATGACTTGTAGATTTAAGAACAACTATTCAGACCTAATTATAATATGAGTCAGTACTAGAGAAGCCAAAAAGCCAATACAGAATTTTTTTAGTTATTTCTGTGTTCAAGAGAATAAGATAACCATTCTGGATGGATCCTTAATATTATGTTGACCCTACCTATCATTAGGCAAAGGGACCACACCTAGAAGGCCAATTCACCTTAAGCCATAGCTTAAGGTGAGGTATATGGATTAATAATTTCTTTAATGAGATAGTGTATTTTTCACAATGATATTGCAGTTTATGAATCCTGGCTACTTTTTTAAATCTCAGAAAAGTGCAACTCCTTCTCTCCTATCACCTTTCTAAGCACTCTTTCCTCTAACATTCTGGGTTCTTCCAACATTCAAGGCTTCTTTGTGCTTCCTCTCTCTCCAGTTCCTCTCCCCAGTATTTTTGCTTTTTTCTATGTGGATGATCTTTATGCTGGTTTAAACAGCATGACTTTCCTTTTCTCTACTCTTCTCTTCCTTAGACAACTACTGAGATTCACAGCTGTTCAGCCCTGGAGTTGCTTCTTTTATTTTTTCTATTTATGTATTTATTTATTTACTTAATTTTTAAAAACGCATTCATTTCACATCCTGCTCACTGCCTTCTTCCTGGTCACCTATGCACACAATCCTCCCTCTTCTTCTTTAAGTGACTGTGGGCTTCCACTGCTTACCCCTACCCACCCACCCTGGTACATCAAGTGTCTGGAAAGCTAAGTGCTTCCTCTCCCCCAGAGTCTAGAAAAGGCAACCCAGCATGAAAAACATATCCTACATGCAAGTAAGAGCTTTTGGGATAGCTCCAGTCCCAGTCGTTCAGGACCCACATTAAGTTCAAGTTCTGCCTCTTTTATATGGGTAGGAAGCTCTAGGTCTAGCCGGTGTATGTTTTTTGATTGGTGGGTCAGTTTCTGAAAGCCCCAAGTGTTCAAGTTAGGTGACTCTGTTGGTCTTCCTGTGGAGTTCCTATTCCATTAAGGGATGCAGTCATTCCTCCTATTCTTCCATCAGAGTCTCCAAGCTCCATCCACTGTTCAGATGTGAGTATCTGCATCTATGTGAATCTGTTGGTAGGTGGAGCCTCTCAAGTCTGTCTGCAAGCATAACAGAGTGTCAGGGATTGGTGCTTGTCCATTGATTGGATCTCAAGTTGGGCCAGTTATTGTTTAGCCATTCCCCTAGTCTCTGTTCCATCCCCAAATCCCTGCATTTCCTCTAGACAGGATAAATTTTTGGTCAAAAGTTCTGTGGTTGGGTTAGTGTCCCTATTACTCCACTGGGGTTCCTGCTTGGGCACAGGAGGCAGCTGCCTCATGCTCCATATCCCCAATGGTGTGAGTCACAGCTAAGCACACCCCCACTGACTATTGAGTGACTCACATATACCATGTCTCCATCTCTTCCTAAATGCTTTCTACCTTGGCCCTGCCTTCTGTTATCAGTTGCAGATTTCCATTCATTCTCATGGCCATTTGGCCAACCCTTCTGCTCCTCCCCTAGCAGAACAGACCCCCAAGCCCCCAACTCCCTTCTTGATACCCTGTCCCACCTAGTTGCGTCCCTTCATCTTCCTTCCATGACCATTCTATCCATCTCCCAAGTGAGACTCAAGAATTCATTGTTTGTGCCTTTCTTCCTACCTAGGCTCCTTTAGTTTATGCAGTATAGAATAGGCATTCTGTATTTTATGAGCAATATCCACTTATAAGGGAATACATACCATACAAGTCCTTTTGGGGTTGAGTTATCTTAATCAGGATGATATTCTCAAGATACATTCATTTGCATACAACATTCATGATGTCTTTGGTTTTCCTAGCTGAATAGTATTCTATTGTATAGATGTCCCAAAATTTTCTTTCTCCACTATTCAGTTGGGGGACACTTAGGTTGTTTCCAGTTTCTGGATATTATGAATAAAGATGCAATGAACATAGTTGAGCAAGTGCTTTTGTGGCATGGTTAGCATTTTTGGGGTCTATGCCCATCTTTTAAACACTAATAAAATTCTTCATAACCTCCTGTGTGAATCTATTCTTAAATAATTTTTATAATGAGACACAATTGGAATAGGTGACCCTGGTTTTCTTAGCTTCAAAAGGAGGGTAAACAATTCAGAAAGAAGAGAATTTAATATAAATTATACAAATTCAAGAGTAAAATTAAATGAATAGATTAATCAAAACCAAAAATCCTTTCACCCAAGATGAAAGTAATAATATGCAAATTTGTCTTCCTGGAAGTGTGGATATGGAGTCACCCAGTTGGTAGCAGTGGATACTGAAAACACACAGTGGCAAAAGTAGACAGTTTCAGGACATCTGACCTAGACAAAATTATGCCATCCTCTTGAGCATGGAATATCATTTTTTTATAATAATAAATATAATTCCCTTCTTCTTTCTCATTGGCTAAGTAATCAATGTGAAAAGCTACAATCTTTCCCACATCTTCTCAAAAATTTATTTTCATGTAAGTGTTAAGTAATGATCCTTGCACTTCAAGATACAAAGGTTAGGGCAAGCAGAACTAGCAGATAAAAATGAGCTCTTTCCACTGCCTCCCATATAGCCTGGTTCTCTGATATACTGAAGAAAATACTAAAAGAGTAATTTATATTGTTGGTCAAGTTTCCAAAGCCCTTCAACTATCTACCCCATATCTAGACCATATATTAGTACATTCAACCACAAAGAAATGTGTTTAAAGTAGATGTCTGTTTTGATCCCCAATTAAAAAAAAATTTACAAAGAGGCACTTTATATGCATATACTTTGGTTCAGATTGTCTGTTGGCCAGAAAAAGAACCACATGCACACATAAATAAATGAAAACCAAACAGTGGTTATTGATTTTAAGTTGATAGAGTTAACTGAATAAACCTTAAAAGAAAAGGTATCTCTCAGAGAATAACTTCCCCCTATAAGAGTTGTAAAATATAAATTCCACCTACAATGCCACCATAACAACTGTCTAACTTAGCATTTCTCTAGTCTTGTTTAATGTTAACTGATAGCCTCCTATAGCAAACTTACTGGGAGCTTGAGTTGCCCTGCCTCAGGAAGCCAGTAGCTGATGCCTGGAACAACATTTGTGGGTGATATGAGCTATCCTAAGCTGCAGGATGCCAGACCATCTGGGCTTCTGTAGCAAAATCTGTGACAGACAAAGCTGCCTCTGTTATTCTGATAGAATTTATGATCTGAACAACAATTGAGAACACATTCTTTGTTTTATTAAGCAGGTCATAAAAGTGTATCTGGCTGGGTCATAAGCCCAATGAAAGGATGTAGTATTAAAGTGCTCCTAGGTTCCTATCTTTACAGCCATAGGTTAGTGCATCCCTGTTGCCTCTTCATATAAGCCTCTTGTGAGAAATGACGATTAACACAAGAGCCCACAATTAGTTATTGTTTGGATAATAAGAAAAAATTTCCTTACTAGTAGCCCTATAGGACACACATTTTTTTCAAAAGTTAGGGATAATCTCAGAAGAGGACAGTGAAAGATTGTAAGAGTATCATTGGTAGTGTTAGGGGCTGGTGCTTACCAATTGGATAGGTCTTATGTTGGGCCACTTATTGGTTGTCTTAGTCTCTGCTCCATCCCCAATAACTGTGCTTCTTTTTGACAGGATACATTTTGGGTTAAAACTTTTATGGATGGGTTGATGTCTCTTTCACTCTACCTGTGTTCCTGATTAGCTATAGGAAGTGGCCTCTTCTGGTTCCATATCTCCAATATAGTGATTTTCAGTTAAAGTCACCCCCATTTACTCTTGGTTTTCTCCCTTATCCCAGTTCTTTGTGTTATCCTGGAAGTGTTCCCCCACTTCTTTACCACTGTCAATTACAGATTTTCATTTATTTTCATGGGCATCTAGTAAACTCTCCTATTTTTACCCCACCTGATACTGTATTCCCCATTCCTCTTCCCATTCTCCTTCCCCTTCCTCTTCTAGTTCCTTCCCTCCATCTGCCTTTTATGACTATTTTATTCCCCCTTCTAAGTGAAATACAAGCTTCCTTGCTTGGGCCTTCCTTCATATTTAGATTCTTTTGGTCTGAGGAGTATAAGAGGGTACCTTTATTTTATGGCTAATATCCACTTATAAGTGTACATATACCATCCTTTTCCTTTGGTGACTAGGTTACCTCATTCAGGATGGTATTCACAAGTTCTATACATTTACTATCTGAATAGAATTCCATTGTGTAAATGCACCACATTTTCCTTATCAGTTCTTCACTTGAGGGACATCAATACTATTTCCAGTTTATGGCTATTACAAATAAAGCTGGTCTGACCATAGTTGAGCAAGTGTTTTTGTAGGATATTGGAGCATCTTTTGGGTATATGTCCAGGAGTCACATAGCTGGGTCCTTTGATATAACTATTCTGTTTTGTGAGAAATCGCCAAATTGATTTCCAAAGTGGTTATACAAGTTTGCACTACCACCAGCAAAAGAGAAGTTTGCTTATAGACAGAAGCAATTTGTCCTTTGAGAGGATCCACCCAACAGCTGACTTGTACAGCCAAACAGTAGATGGAGCTTGGGGAACTTTATGGAAGAACAGGAGGAAGGATTGCAGGCATCAGTGAAATAGGAACTCCACAAGAAGACCAACAGAGTTGACTAACCTGGATCCTTGGAGCTGTCCTTGTCTGAAGCACCAACCAAAGAACTGAACCTAGGCTCACATATATGTAGCAGATGTGCAGATTGGTCTTTATGGGAGTCCTGGACAATTGGAAAAAGGACTACCCCAAAGCTATTGCCAGCACATGGGATTTTTCTAGCTGGTCTGCCTTGTCTAGTCTCAGTGAGAGAAGAACTGCCTAGCCTCACAGAGATTTTTAGTGACAGGATAACTGGATATTCACTGGAGGCGGGGCAGGGTAGGAGGGCGGGGATGGTAAGTAGGGTGGGACGGGTTGGGAGGTAGGGGTGGGTGGGGAGGGCGGGGCTAGGGGCAGGTTTTCAAAGAAGAATGAGAAGCAGGATTGGGGAAGAACTGTAGTAGGGGGTAATGAGGAGAGGGGCAGTGAGCCTAATGTAAAGTGAATAAGTAAAAAAAATAAATAAACCTTTTTTGTTTTTAAAAAAAAATGAAAGATTATAAGACATTTGGCAGACATGACGGACATTTGAGCACATGAACTTACAATGGCTTTAACTACAAACACAAGAGTACACAAGATCAATGTTGCCAAAATCCAGATGATGGAGAGGCATGTAGTGAGAAATTTGGCTTTACTAAAAATCCAGTCATGTTATGTGGGAAAGATTGAAGAAGAGGAAAGTTAAGAGGAGACTTGATGAAAAACCATTGCATTTATGTGTGAAATTCTCAAATAATTAAAAAATTGAAAGCATAATTGACAGTACTTCACACTAAATTAAGGTACACTGGGACACCTGAAGAATTGTCTCACCTTGAGAAAGGAAAGATGATAGGTTAGCTAAATAAATACAAGATCCTTTGGGGTATCCTGTAATAAAATTATACTAGCAAAAAAACTAGTGATATCAAACTAATGTCTGATGGTTTGCACGTATAAATTGAATCCTAAATTTTCAATTATTAATCTCTATAATAACATTAAAATCACTAGTATGGAGGTGGACAAGATAGTTATGGACTAGGATTATCTTGTTATGAAAGGTTTTAAATGAAGAAGTACTTTCTGCTATATTCTATTTCTGTGGGTAAATCTAGTATCAGAATCTATAGTCTGTTATATAAACATTAGTAGAGATTTTGTTGCTGGAGAGATTGCATGGCATTTATAGTGCTTACTGTTCATGCAGAGAACCAAGGTTCATACCCCAGAACCTACATGGCATGTCTGATGATCTAAAACACCAGTTTTAGTGATCTGTGCCCTAGACTCACTTGACTGGGCTCTTGGGTATATATGTTGTACATACAAAATCATGACCCATACACATGCAATGTCATATGCATCCATTTTCTACAAATTCCTTTTTATCCAAGTCTGTATATCTTTGAGTAATCCTTAGAACTCTTTTACTTTTAAGTTTTCATAATTGTATTCCTGAGTTTCTTGTGAATCAAAATTTAATAGCACACTTCATGAGGGACTTTTGACCCATCGGTTTACAAACAAAATTGGTATTGTAGAAAAGCACTAGCAAAGCCATATAAGTATTCTTGACCCCAGTATCTTACTATTTAAATCATAGCCATCTAACATTGCATTATGAAACTTAAAGAATAGCTTCAATTTTATTCGAAAAGCATAAAATGCTTGAGAGTTCTGGAGCTGTGGTTCCATAAATTCTCCACTCTTGTGTTTAAGTATCAATATCACTTAGGTAAAATATTCCTGTTACTTCCTGACTTTTCTGTATTTGATACAATCTGAAAAATACTGATTCCTCCTCACACACACTACAGTTGACATACTTCCAAACCATTCAACAGCTGTTTATTATTGCAACAAAAACATGTCATGTCTACACCTGTTCAATGCATTCTTTTACTTCCCTTTTCCTCATCTTGTAAAACCCCAATTTTGCTGTCCATATTTCAGTTACCTGAGACTATTCACTTTCTCTGTAAGCATACAGTTCTTTCTGTTTGCAATGTTTCCTTAACTTTTGTTTTTCATGTTAAAATTTATTTTACTTAGGCAAACAAACCTGTATTATCTGCTTTGATAACAATAAACCTGTCTGTAAATTATTCGGAAAACCACAATATGTACTATTATTAACATTAAAACATATATATATGTATATATATATATATATATATATACATATATATATGTGTGTGTGTGTGTGTGTGTGTCTGTTTCTTTTATATATATATATGTGTGTGTGTATATGTATATATATGTATATACATATACACACACATATATATATGTATATATATATACATATATATATATGTAAGTATATATTCCTTACTAATATCTGAACTAGATTAGCATATAACCCATGATAGTTTGTGGGCAAACTACTGGGAAATGTCCACCATGTCATGTATTGGGTCACTTGACTGACATTCCTGACGAATAATTATCTTTGTAGGGTACATTTCAGGTTAATACACTTGGAGAAAAAGTAAGATCAAGTGAATTTGTAAGCATTGATCACAGTTTCCCACAATTGAGAATGTCCTTAAAAATCTATCTAGCAGGCATATATCTAGAAAGCCTATTATATGTCTTCTTTTATTAACCAGTAACTTCCTAGTGCATACTGTTGTAGGCAGGACAGATACCTGTTCTTTACAGTTAAGCTCTATTCCTGCAACTACTTTCCTTTGAAGAGGTGGAGAATAAGTAGAGAGTTAGGAATTCCATGGTAATCCATTATACCCATAATATAATGTTTTACTGTGTGTGTTTATGCATATGAATCCAAGAGTGTACATCATTAGAGTACATGCAGAGTCAGAGAAGGACGTGAGTGTCATGCTATATTTTTCTCTACTCTATGTCTTTGAGACAACATCTTCCATTGAGCCTGGAAATTTTTTATTTTTATCAAAGTTGGTAGCAGGTGGCAGAAGCAAGCAATCCTCTTGTCTTCATCCCAGAGTAAGCACTGATTTTGGAGACGTGGGGCACACCTGACTAGCTGCTTACATGGGTACTTGGCTCTGAACTTATATCCTTCTGCTTGTAGAACAAGTGCTCTTTCTCGGTGAACATCTCCATGTCCCTCAAATTTATTTTGTTCTTATAAACAGCTAATATATGATCTTGGCAATGCCAGCTGCTTAAATGATTTCTATTCTCATTTGTCAAAAGATTTGGCTAGTCTACATAGTCTCATAGTCTCATAGGTTTTTCTCAACTACAATATTCTCTGGCATATGCCAATGACATGAAAGAAAATTACCAGTAGGGTATTTTTTGTCCATCTAACTCTTGTAATTAAAATGGTATACCATTTTCTGTGAAACATGTGCGACTATTAGAGTATTCTAGTACTGCAAAGTAGTTCTGTGCTTGTAAAATTTTATTGTCATTATAAAAATGAAAATTCTATATTATATTGGTGTACTTCAGTGACATGAAAATGAATTACATATTTACTTATGCTATCAAAATTAGTTTTAATCTTATTTTCTTACCATAGATAGATCCTATTATGTCATGGAAGATATTAAGAGTTTGAATATGGGTGAAAAAAAGTTATTTATATGGATAACTAATAAGTACATTTTTAATATATGTGATAATTCTTATGTATAGAATGTTCATAAGAAAGCAATTTCATAAGAAAGCAATCAGGAAAAGACAGTATCTGATATGTGTAAATTGGGAGTTTCAGCACCCAATATATAAAATGACAGCATGACTGCTCCAAAATATGGAAGGGTTTTATTGGGGATATAAAAGATAAATCCAGAGAAATCTGGAGTAGTGTTGAGCATAGCAGTAGAGTAAACATGGCCAGTAGATTCTACCAGGCAAAGAGAGGGCAGGAAAGGTTGGATAGAAAGAGAGAAAAAGAAGGGGGAAAGAGGCCAAAGAGGAGTGAGAGCAAAGAGAGAAAACCAAAAAGGGTTATGGCATAAAAAGTAGGGTTTTTAAGGAATCAGAAGTTATGGGATGAGAATCTATCAATGAGCTGGAGAAATTTACAGTAGGGGACAGAATTGTTTTGCTACAGGATTTTAAGGATGCCTTGGTAGTTTCACACACTGGGTTCTTCTCAGCCAGGAGGGAATAAAGGACCTGAAATAAAGGGATTGAAATGCAAAGAGAAAATATCCCCGATCCACGGGATCTAGTTATTCCATGGGTTTCGAGGGGAACTAAACCTGGAATAGAATGGGTGAAAAAAGGAGAGGGAAGACTTGCAGATCTTTTGTCAAAGCCTCGTTTTAATGAAGCCCAATGGCCAGTATATATACATTACAGAAAAAGGAAATGAGGAGGGGGTGAGGGGAATCTGGCTGGAACAAAGGAGGAGGGGGGGAGCATCTGGGTGGATGTTTGATGGGGAGTTGTCTCTGTGAAGATCAGCTCCAGGCACCTCTCAGCAGATGTCACATAGGTGGGCAGGGTTACAGCAAGAAGCACAAGACAGAGGTCATGTAGGCAAATGGCCCCAGCTTGTAGGTCAGCAGCATCTGGTAGCTAAGTATGAAGCAGGCAGAAGAGCAGTAGAGCCCTCCCTGTTAAGGTATTTTGTTATTTCCTGTTAATTCTCTGGGTCTTGCTGGAAGCAGGCACTGGTTTCTTCCTAGCTAATGTCCTGGAGTGAGGGAAACCTTTTCTAACTATCGTGGACTGTCCTAAGGAATGTGTTTGATCTTTATTGCTGGTTCTGAGGAAAACCTGTCTAGCAATGCAGAATCACTGAGAGAAATACCAAGATAAGGACAGCTTGATATTAGGATCCCGGTTCTCAAGCCTCTTGGCTCCGGGGTGCCAAGCCAGAGAATGCTCAGAGAGGGCTTTTGGTTTCCAACAAGAAAACATGAAGTCAAGTTGCATCCCAATCAAGGCTCCACTTTACTGAGAATAAACCAGGGTTTTTTTGTTTTGTTTTGTTTTGTTTTTTTTTAGATATTTTCTTTATTTACATGTAAATTTCTCCATTCCCAGTTTCCTCTCCAAAAAACA
>NW_022196912.1:589056-631020 GCF_008632895.1 Mastomys coucha | reverse complement strand
ATAAAATACCTCGGTGTAACCCTAACTAAGCAAGTAAAGGATCTGTTTGACAAGAACTTCAAGTCTCTAAACCAGGGTTTTTATAGTCACAGGCAGAAACGAAAACAAGTCTCTAGATTACACTACAAAGAAAGTTCAGGTGCCAAAGTCCCCAGGTTCAGAAGACCTTCAGGCAGCTGGTTGGTGTACTCAGGAGGTGAGAGTGCTCAGGTGGCTTTTTCAAAGACAAACAGAGTCAACAGAGAGCATGTGTCTTAGTTCCCAGGTGTTGGCCTCCAAGCAGAGGCTGCCAGAAGTCCAATGACTGAAGTGAAGAGGGAAGGTAACAATTCCTCCCTTTTTATTTTAAAACATTGCAGAACAAACACATAATCAAACATCACAATTTTGCACAGGGAATTTTCATGGTGCCTGGGTGAATATCATCTGCAGTACAATACCCACTGGCAAAATATCTGACCCATCTCTGAGAACACATACATCTAATTTGTACTACAAACCGGGCTTATCTCATGTTTTTTCAAATCAAAGCCACTCAGCATGTGCCTCTGTCTTAGGTTGATTTCTTTGCCAGTGACCTAGCTCAAAGAACACAGGTTTTCAAAATGCACCTTCTTCTGTGCACCCAATACCAAGGCATGCCTTTATTGCCTGCAAAGCCCACAAACTGCCACAGTTTTTTTGAAAACCACCTTCTCTGAAGCTATCGTAAAGCTGCAAGCCACTGTACTGGAGATAAGTGTAGGCACATGATTGAGCTGCAAAATATCAGCTCCAATTCTGGGAAGCTTTGCTGAGAATAAGCCTCAATTCAAACGCAAAGTAGTAAATTCAGGCTAGTACTTCACAATTTCACCAGCCTGAAACACCTAAATGCTGTAGGAATGACTTTGCTTTTGCTCTGGGCATGAGCAAGTGAATTTGAGTTGTTTATTTAGCTTCAGGAGAAAGCAAATTTTTCTGGATCAAGTGGGCATTTCCAGAGTAACAGAAAAAGCTGTCAGCTCAAAAACAAAAGAAAAAGAAAAAAGAACTTTCAGCAGTACATTTAAAGACATTTATTAAGAAGGCTGTGGATCTGAGTATTAATCTTTCAGGAAGCCAACAAGCTTCATTCTTTTTCTGAGAAAAAATAGACACAGATCCTCTGCCCCAAACCAAAACAGGATCTGGACCATGCCAAGTATTAGTGAGTGGATCTCTCCACCTCACCATAGCATACAAACTTGAAGTATTAGGATGTCAATGTTGGTCCGCAGCAGACTGACCTTTGATGTCAGTCTATAAAAAGTTCAAGACAAATAACACAAAAGCATGGTGTGCCTTTGGAGATCTAGGAGGATACAAATTCACTCCTTTAATTTTTCAAAAGCCAATTTTTAAGAGTGCAGTGTGCACATTCAATAATTCCTTGTCCCATTGGGTTATAGGGAATTCCAGTTTTATGTTTAATGTCAAAATTTTCACAAAATGACACACAATTTTTGCCAGAGTATGCTGGCCCATTGTCCATCTTAATGACTTTAGGTAAGCCCATAACATTAAAGGCTTGTAAACAATGATCAATTACATTTCTAGAGGCCTCTCCTGTATGCAGGGAAGCAAATATGAATCCTGAACAAGTATCAATACAAACATATATATGTTTAAGCTTTCCGAATTCTGCATAATGAGTTATATCCATCTGCCAAATATGATTGGGCATAAGGTCTCTTGGATTTACCCCTAAATGTCAAACTGGAGATAAAATTACATAAGTAGGGCATTGTTTTACAATCATTCTTGCTTGTTCTTTGGAAATTTTATGTTTGAGTCTTAAAGTATGGCTAGAAAGATGGAATTTATTATGATCCCATTTAGCTAGTGCAACAGGATATGAAACTAAGACTTATCCTACAAGGGCTCTGTCAATACAATTATTACCTGCAGCCAATGGTCCAGGAAGACCAAAATGAGCTCATATATGACTAATGTAAAACTGATTTTTCCATGCAAGAATAACATTTTGCAATTGTGAAAATAAGAATCCTGCTGTAGTATTAAAATTAAATGTACCAAACGTTTCTAACAAAGGAACTGACTTTGCCATGTATAGGCTATCAGTGAAAAGTTTGAAAGCATCAGTCGCAACCTGAAACACATTTAATACTGCTGTTAATTCAGCTAACTGAGCTGAGAGACCAGGAGTCTTTATGACTACCTGTTGATTATTCATAAGATATACAGCTCGTCCTTTAGAGGAACCATCAAAGGCTGTGAAGAAGTCATGTTAGGAAATATTACTTCATGCACATTTAAGAATTTTATCAATTTATCCTGAGGATAATGATTATCTATAATTCTATGAAGTCCTATCTGAGCAAGCAACCAATCTGTAACCAGGAATCTTGCTCTAAAGTAAAAGGCTGATTGATAACATCTGACTACTTGCAAAAATAAGTCAGTGCTTGCTTTCTACCAAGCATTATCATATGAGCTACTGCTTCATAATATGGCAAGATATTACATGTAGGAGACATCCTTGAATGTGTATCCACATGAAAGGTGCTTTTTGTCATAACAATGCTGTAGGAACCTAAGCTGTATTGAAAATTAACAAGTGCAAAGGTAAAGAATAATCTATATAAGTAACAAATTGATTTTCCATAGCTCTTTCTACCTGCTATAAAGCTGACATTCCTTCTCTAGTTAAAAATCTGGGAGAATTTGGATCAGAATTACCTCTTAGAATCTCAAATAAAGGTTTCAATTCTCCCATAGTAAGCTTTAAATAGGGACAAAGCCAATTAATATACCCTAATAATTTTTGAAAATCATTTAAAGTTTTTAATCTGTCTCTACAAATAACTATCTTTTGATGAATAATGGATTGATTCATGAGTTTAAATCCTCAATAACTATATGGATCGTAAGTTTGCACCTTTTCTGGAGCTATCTGCAATCCCTTTTTAGCTAAGGCAACTTGTAAGTCTCTATAACATAAAAGAACATCCTGGGGATTTTTTCCTGCTAAGAGGACATCATCTGTGTAGTGGGCAATATATATCATTGGCCATTTTTTTCTTATAAGATCAATGACTTGTACCAGAAATTTTTGACATAACATAGGACTATTAGCCATTCCCTGAGGAAGGACTCTCTATTGATATCTTTTCATAGGTTCTTTGAAATTAATAGATGGAACACTAAAAGCAAATCTCTCACAATCCTCAGGATGCAAAGGAATTGTAAAGAAACAGTCTTTTAAATCCATAACTGCCTGGCAGGCTCACTGCCGACAGAACCAGTTGAGAGGGAGAGAACCTGGTCCAACAGAGCCTCTCAGGGCTGAGCTGGGTGGTGAGTGTCACAGCTCAGATCTCCTGCCTCCAGAAAATAACCACCCTGAGCCGGGAGTCTGTCAAAGCAGGAACTCATTTTTATGTATCAATCCTTTCTTTATAAAGGGCTGAGAGAAGAGGCAGAGTTTTCTGCTGAGGTGAGATAACCTAGGGGGAGGAGAAAGTTGACGAAGAGTATGGGGTGACTGAGGGAGCCAACAAAGCTACTCTACATCAGCAGGGGCTAGGCAAAGGCAGACTTAAGCAGGTTGTGCTGAGTCACTCCAGTACGGAAATGACTGAGACAGTTTATAAAACTTGAGCCAGGCTCAGGTTTGTCCTCAAGGCCCAAACCAGGACTAAATAGAGCCCAACACATAGCTATTTTATAATATACTTTTGGAATTGCCACTGGAGATGGAAGACCAGTTTGCAATGCTCCCATAACAACCATTGTTACATTTACCTTTCTTAGATCTTGTAACAATCTCCATTTACCTGATTTTTTCTTAATGATAAATATTGGCTTATTCCATGGGGAATTGGATTCCCTCAGATGTCCTGCTTCCAATTGCTCCTGCACTAGCAAAGAAGCAGCTTCTATCTTTTCTTGAGATAAAGGCCACTGATCAACCCAAACTGGAATATTATTAATCCATTGAATTTTATCTGCATGGGGCACAGGCAGGTCTTTTGCTAGTGATAGATTGTACCCAGTATACATTAGAAGAACCAAAACAACTCTTTCCTCTCTCTTTTTTAACAAAATTAGAAGGCATTGGATACAGAGGAATTAAAATAAGCTGAGCAATTCTCTGATTAGCAGGTACTGTAATAATGCCATGAGGTGAAGAAGCCATAATCTTAATCTCCCCCTGATAATCACCATCAATAACACCTGGATAAATCTACAATCCTTTCACAATTGAGCTACTTCTCCTAATAAGCAACTCCCAAGTCTCTGTAGGCAAGGGCCCAAAGACTCCAGTAGGCAGAATTTGAACTCCCATTTCTGGTGTTAATACTGTGTGGCAGGTGGAACAAAGGTCCAATCCTGCACTTCCTGGGTTGCCCTGAAAAGTTCAAAGATGAATTTCCTTGGCTGGGTGGCAGCCTCATGGCCCCATATGCTGCCTGTTGTTTTAAAAGGGGGGCCTGAGGCTGCCCCCTCCACTCGTTTCCCAACAAGTTATTGTCTTGAAAACCTCTTTTAAATCTACAGTCTCTGGCCCAATGCTTCCCTTTCCTATAATGAGGACAGATTCTCGGGGCAACACCTGACTGCTGCATGTTTGTGACTCCTAATTTCTTAGGGCAATCATATTTAAATTGATCCATACTACCACATTTAAAACATCCTGTATTCTCCTGTCTTTGCATCAACATCTCTTGAACCATAGTTCCCTGCAATGCAGCAACCATTTTTCTGCAAGTTGATTTCAAACTCCAATTTACTTAATTGTAAATCTCTCTGTTCCTTCTTTCCCATCATAATGGACCTAGAATTAACAGATGAAAGCAACTCCTCTCCACAAGACTTGGAAGTTCTGCTTTCTATAGAAGTATTTTGACTCTCTTCTCTTTCCGTATCTGTGCTCTCTGATTCTTGTGAGCTCAATTCACTTTCTGACACTCTATCTCTCTTCTCTATAATCTCCTTCACAAGTGCCCAAAGGTGGAGAGTGAATTTTTCTGCCTGATTTTTCCTCAGAGCTTTTCCAATTTTTTCCAATGTTCTTTTATTTAAATTACTTACTTCATGAATCCACGGGCAACAAGATTCTATCTCATCTGAGAGATCTTTCAATGCATTTTTTCCACCCTCATTCCTCTTGCCTGAAGCAACTTATTTATACTCTGTATCGCTGCTTTTGACTCATTCAAACCCATACTTACTGTCATACCCCCTAGGTGAATTAAAACACAGGGTCAGCGCCAATCCAACCTAGGCCCATACCCTTCTTACACTGCAATGCTAATATAAAAATAAGACTAGTGCTAGCATCAAAATTACCTACCATGCAGAATGGTGTATAATCTTTCATTCTTACCTTCTGAATTTTTAGGCAGAGCTCTGCTTTTTTGACAGTATGTCCTTTATAAATCCTCCATACCTGAGTCCACATTCAGGCGCCATCTGAAACTGCTCACAGTTTCACACACTAGGTTCTTCTCAGCCAGGAGAGAATAAAGGACCTGAAATAAAGGGTTTGAAATACAAAGAGAAAACATGAAGCCAAGTTGAGTCCCAATCAAGGCTCCACTTTACTGAGAATAAATCAGGGTTTTTATAGTCACAGGGGAAACTGAAAACCAGTCTCTAGATTACACTACAAAGAAAGTTCAGGTGCCAAAGTCCCTAGGCTCAGAAGGTCTTCAGGTGGCTGGCTGGCATACTCAGGCAGTGGGCTTGCTCAGGCAGATTCTTCAAAGAGAAACAAACAGTCAACAGAGAGCATCTGTCTTAGCTCCCAGGTGTTAGCCCCAAAGCAGAGGCTGCCAGAATTCCAATGACTGAAGTGAAGAGGGAAGGTAACACCTTGGTATGTGCTATGCCATATTGATAAAATCAAGTATTCCTAAAGAAAGCATATCAGTTGTGAAAGACTATGAGAAGAGTATGTGTATTTCTGACTCATGAGGCAATGAAGTTTGTTATGAGCTACTGTGAATGAATGATTAGGGTTTTTTTTAATACATAAAAGTACGAAATGACACATAAAATATTAACTTGAGAAGAAAAAAGAGATCATGACTATAAACTTATGTTCATTCTTTTTCTATTATATTGAGAAGTCAACAACTTACTATTCTTTCTAATAGAGAGAAATAAACAACATTTGAATCTGTCATATACAGATTAATATTCTAATAGCATTTATTTCTGAGTTTAAAAGACATATGACTTTAAAAGTAGTTTCTCATTGAGCTGGGGTAACTGCTCAGTGGTTAAGTTTTAATCTGGTGCACTTGATGTCTTCTGTTCAACCCCAGTAGCTGAAAAACATCCAAAATATTAAGCATGCTAACTAAACTAATAAAGATATGCTGGTAAGTAATTTGTTATATTTTCTTATTTTCTTTTTCATTCTTTTTGTTTTCAGTTACTGCAGCACTTTTCTTTTTCTTTACACAATGACGTGTTGCTGGGGCCTAATGTTTTCACTGAACAGTAGAAAACCAAAACTTGTCATTTCTTTAAAAATTTGAGTACAAAAATATCTTACATAAATTAAGAGGATGAATACATTTACAGATGTTGATGCAAATGTTCTCAACTCAAGGCAAGTAACAATCCGTGGTGGTCAGGAGGGAAAAAAAAAAAAAAAACAGAACAGAAACTGAGTTCTAAGGCTTAGAATTTCCCATGCTGTGAGAACAAGAAGTAAGAAGTAACTGGTTCAGAAACTGTTGTCAGCCTCCAGAAATCCTGGAAGTTGGCTGCTTGTTAATATCCTGCACGGATCACTACGTGGTACTCAAAGAGATCCATTAGCCTGGGGATTTCTCTTCCACAGCGTGCTCTCCCTAGCCACCAAGTGACTGAGTCACATGAATTAAGAACTAAATCGAGATATGCACAGGTTACTAAACATATACGAAGGGCACAGTTAACTTGAATACGAGGTCAAAAATCAACAAGTTCTATGATCCAGTACTGATATCAGATATAAGCTTCAAGGAGAAATTTCTTTCCAAAGGCTTATTCCAGTTTCATGAGGTGTTTCCATTTGCGATGGTAAATTGATAATTCAGAATTAGATCATGCAGCAGATGCCTGGCACCTGCTCAGTCCATCTTGAAGCATTTGTGGTGGACAATGGAGAGGCCCGGCTAGTCCTACTCCTGCATGCTAATCCACATATGTTGGAAGGTGGACAGTGAGGAGAGGATGGAGCTGACAATCCAGAGAGAGTACTTGTTCTCATGGAGAGCAATGATCTTCATCTTTATTGTGTTGGGTGCTAAGACTGTAATCTCTTTCTGTATCCTGTCAGCAATGTCTGGATACATGATGGTACCACCAGGTTGCATGTTACTACACAGGGGCACAAATACAGGTCTTTGCAGATGTTCACATCACACTCCATAATGGAGCTGAAAGTGGTCTCATGGATGCCACAGGAGGCCATGCCTAGAAAGGAAGGCGGGAAGAGTGTCTCTGGACACCTGAATGGCTCATTACTGATGGTGATCACTTGCTCATCAGGAATCTCATAACACTTCTCCAAGGAGGAAGATGATGCATCAGTAGCCATTTTTTGCTCAAATTCCAGGGCAACACAGCACAGCTTCTCCTTTATGTCATGAACAATTTCGCTCTCAGCAGTGGTGGTAAAGCAGTGGCCCAGTTTAGTCAGGATCTTCATGGGGTAGTCTGTCAGGTCCCATCCTGCCAGGTACAGATGCAAGACAGCATGGGGAAGGGCATAGCCCTCGTTGATGACCACTGTGTCTGTGACCCTGTCAAGAGTCCATGACAATAACAGTGGTGCACCCAGATGCATACAAGGACAGCACCCCTGAATGGACACTTACATGTTTGGGGTATTGAAAGTTTCAAACAATATCTGCATCATCTTCTCTTGGTTTGCTTTGGAGTTTGGGAGGCTTCAGTCAGAAGTATCAGATTCTCCTCAGGGGCACAGGATGGTGGAATAGCATAAAGAAGCACAGTGTAAACAAGCGACACAGTGTGATCTTATATTTTATTTTTCATTTACCTAATTTATAATTTGACTTTCCCATATAAAAAGCAGCACTATTATAAATAAGGCTGCTATAAACATGGTGGAGCATGTGTCCTTATTACATGTTGGAGCATCTTTTGGGTATATGCCCAGGAGTGCTATATCTGGGTCCTCCGGTAGAACTATGTCCAATTTCCGGAGGAACCGCCAAACTGATTTCCAGAGTGGTTGTACCAGTTTGCAATCCCACCAGCAATGAAGTAATGTTCCTCTTTCTCCACAACCTCTCCAGCATCTGCTGTCCCCTGAGTCTCTTATTCTAGCCAATCAGAGATTGCAGAGATTAACTATGAAGCAGAGACTGAAGGAAGGACAAGCCAGCCTAATATAGCTATCTCCTGAGAGGCTCTGACAGTACCTGACTAATACAGATGTAGAAGCTCACAGCCATCCATTGAACTGAGTACTTGGTCCCCAATGAAGGAGTTAGAGAAAGGAGTTGAGGGGTTTGCAGCCCCTTAGGATGAACAACAATATGTACTAACTAGCACCCTCAGAGCTCCCAGGGTCTCAACCACCAAACAAGGACTGCACATGGTGGGTCTGATTGTTCTTGCAGCATGTGTATAGTAGAGGATTGCAAATTTGATCATCAATATGAGGAAGGTCCTCGGCCCTGTGAAGGTTCTGTGCCCCAGTGTAGGGGAATGCCAGGGCCAATAAGTGGGAGAGGGTGGGATGGCAGGCATGGGGAGGGGGGACCTCAGCCCTGTGAAGGTTCTGTCCCTCAGTGTAGGGGAATGCCAGGGTCAAGAAGTGAGGAGGGTTGGGTGGCAGGCATGGGGAGGGGGGAGGCAACAGGGGTTTGTTCTTGTTGTTTTTGTTTGTTTGTTTGTTTTTTGGAGGGGAAACTGAGAAAGGAGAATTTACATGTAAATAAAGAAAATATCTAAAAAAAAGCAGCACTAAATATCTGATAAATTTAGAAACAGAGAACTTATACTAATTAGATGCACATTTTTTTTTTTTTTTATCCTTATTCTACCACACTGCTTGGCTTAAAGAAAGCACTACTAATTAATCATATTATTATTCATTTAAAACCATCACAGCTTTAAAAAACTCTCAGAAAAAAACTTATCAAGTGATAATTATTTTTTAAAAACTTTAATTTATTTATTTGTTATTTTTTGAGGTTATATTATAATTACATACTGTTGTAGGAATTATTAAAAAATGAATCCATCCCGCAAACTTCCTTTCATGGAGGAACACATTCTAGTGCTGGTATCGAAGAGTTTGTGAGGTAGATTCATTTTTTAAATATTCCCACAACATACTTATTCTTTTCTCCTTCCCTCTCAAAAATCTTCTATATAACACTCATTGCTTCTTTCATGGCCTCTTTTTTGTTTGTTTGTTTTTTTTTGTTTTTTGTTTTCCAAGACAGGGTTTCTCTGTATAGCTCTGGCTTTCCTGGAACTCACTCTGTAGATCAGGCTGGCTTAGAACTCAGAAATCTGCCTGCCTCTGCCTTCCAAGTGCTGGAATTGAAGGTATGTGCCACTATTATCTTGCTATATTGTAACTTTTATGTATGTTTGAACAGCTGACCATTTGGTATTGGATAACCAATTGGTGTGCTCTTCCCTAGGGAAAACTATTTCTCCTACAGGTAAATTCTTATTTTTTTTATTAGATATTTTCATTTACATTTCAAACATTATCACCTTTCCTGGTTTCCCCTCTGAAAACCCTCTATCCTCCTCTTCTCTCCCCCGCTCACCAACCCACACACTCCCGCTTCCTGCAAGTGATAATTATTGGCACAAAAATCAAATCAATTTTTATTCTTGGTCAAGTTGGATCTAAATTCATTCAGGTGAAAATCCTCCTTAGTAAAAGTGTAATTTGACACTTTTCCCAGTGATTACAATTAACCATCAAATATTTTTCATATACTTTATAATATTTCTGATAGAGGTTGACCTCAGGAGCTTACAGAACACTAGAGTATACAAATCTAATTAGAAAGACTGGCTTCCTGCAATAATTAAAAAGACCCAAATCTATAACGAGTATGTAGCACATAATTAATACTTACAAAAAAAATCAATTATTCAGCAAAATTGACCTAAATGCCATGGGGAAACAGGCAGAGTTTCAGTGATATACAAATGACAGATAGGTATGAGATGGTATTCAAACCTCAGAAACTAACAGATTAAAACAAGAGTGTGACAGCAAAGCCACTGATGGGTTCGCTATGCCCCAGTAAATAACTTTCTACCCAAGCTCTGGCAGGAAGCTTAGTGGGTCAAACTGAAAAGAGGCATGAAAATAGGAGGGAGCTATTTGGAAGAAGGATTTTGAAGGAAGAGGGCTATAAAACAGAATGTTGGATGAAAACAACTAAAATTTATTGCACAAATACAGGAAACTGTCAAGCAATAAAAATAATGAGGACAGAGAATGCTAAGAACCCTGCTGTTGAGGAAGAGACCATTCCTAGGTATGTTTCCAGAACCATAATGGTGATCAGAGATAGAATTTGAGACATGGAACAAATGTAAGACACATATTTGGTACAACCAGACTCTTGGAAAGTATACAGCTTGCCATGGCATTTTCTAAAAGCATGCATGCAGAAGATCTCAAGACCCAAGGTGCCAGAAAAAGTTGCTAGTTATAGAAATTTCCTGGTTTATGGTACATCATGGTAGAATCTTATTTTGTTTTTATTTATAGAAATGATAAGGAATTCATAAACCTATGTAAGACATAAGTACATAATAATTAAGAACTTATTGAAAGAGAAAAGTTTCCTATTTATACCCTACAACTTTATCCATGCAAACATAGTTGTAATTCTGCATCCCTTAAAAAACAAATTGAGTGAAATTTGAAGGGACATGGAACGTAATATGCCTTTCATATTGCATGACCTTTTAAATATATTTCTTAATTTCTACCAATAAAAAAGAAGATAAGTTGACGTTCGAAATTCGCATTAGACTGCATTATTTTTTTTTTTATCAAAAATAGATTTTTTTCTAGCTCCTTCATTGGGGACTTTGTACTTAGTCAAATGGCTGGCTGTATTAGTCGGGTACTGTCAGAGTCTCTCAGGTGACAGCTATATCATTCTTCTGTCAGCCAGCACTTGCTAGCATCCACAATAGTGTCTGGATTTGATGATTGAATATGGGAAGGATTCTCAGGTGCAACAGTCTCTGGATTATCCTTCCTTCAGTCTGCTTTATAGTTAGTCTCTGCAACTCCTTTCATGGGTATTTTGTTCCCCCTATTTAGAAGGAATGAAGTATCCAGATTTGGGTCTTCTTTCTTCTTGAGATTCTTGTGGTTTGTGGATTGTACTTTGTGTATTCCAATCTTCTGGTCTAGTATTCACTTATAAGAGAGTGCATACCATGTGTGTTCTTTTGTGATTGGGGGGCCTCACTCAGGATGATAATGAAGGAGCTAGAGAAAGGAACCAAGGAACTGAAGGGTTTGCAGCCCCTTAGGATGAACAACAATATGAACTAACTAGTACCCTCAGAGCTCCCAGGAACTAAACCACCAGCCAAAGAGTACACATGGTGGGACTAATGGCTCCAGCAGCATATGTAGAGCAGAGGATGGCCAAGTCAGTCATCAATGGGAGGAGAGGCCCTTGGCCATGGGAAAGTTCTTTGCCCCAGTGTAGGGGAATGCCAGGATCAGTAAGCAAGAGAGGGTGGAGTTGTGAGCAGGGGGAAGGGGGAGGAAACAGTGGTTTGTTTTTGTTTTTATTTTAATTTTTTTCTTTTTTTAGTGGGGAAACTGGGAAAGGCATTATTGTATGAGATGTAAATAAAGAAAATATCTAATAAACAAATAATCTTCAAAGATAAATTGAAAGTTTAGAAGTTTTGGTAGTAAAATGTAAACTAAAAAATGCAATAACATTTTCCTTAATGTATTCAAAAAATAGTTTTTTCATACAATATGTTGTTTATTATAACCATCCTTTTATTCCTCCCAGTTCTTCAACATATACCCTCCCTTCCAGATCCACACTATTTTTGTCTCTCACTAGAAAACAAGTAGGTATCTAAGAAATAAAATAAAATGCTTTAAATAAAACTGAAACAAATAGGAACACGACAAAACAAGCAAACAAGAAAATATCAAATGAAAAGCATATATACGAAGTATATAGACCTAGAGACACACATATTTACATACACACTGGGGCATAATAAAATACAAAAGTGGAAGACATAATACACTCACTCACACACACGCACACACACACACACACACACACACACACACACAAATAGAAAGGACATGTAAGATAGTGAAACAATGCCCTAACTTAACATTGTTTGTGAGACAAAGAACCTTTAAGAATAGGTAAACGTGGGATCTTTAGTATTGGCCATATACTACTGGGCATGGGACCTACCCTTAAGAGTGGTTAGTTTTCCCAGTGGAACTCTGTAGAGAGAAACATTTTTTCTCTTACTTAGTGATAGAAAGTGCACCTCTTTTCTTGGTTGCACCTTAGAGGAAATATTTACAAATTTAAATATAGCACTGCATGTAGGGTTTAACAGGAAATAAGAGCTACCTTAGCTACTAGCAAAAGATGACAGTTATTTCACTGTTAGTATAAGATATAGATAATATATAACATAGAAACAATGAAATGACAAGCCAGAAGAGAGGCAAAAAGTAGCAACTGAGGAAATCCAAAACAACTTTTTATTGGGAATCAACTGTAAAGGGACACTCAATAAAAAGAGTGTCTTTGGCTCTAGTTAGTCCTAATATAGCATGCTATGAAGGATTGATGAATTGTTTTCACTGGTCAGGTTAATTTTCTGAATCGTAATGTATTTATTTATAAAGTTCATTAAATTACAAAACATTTCAGCAGTATCAGAGAGTTAGCGTAAGAAGAAATATCCTGCCAAGAAATAACTCTTGCAAATTTAAGTCTAGTTTGACAAATATTTTATATTTTATATAAAAACTTTTATATCTATTAGCCATCTTTCTCTCTCTCTATCAAAGTGGTATAAGTAATCCATTCTAAGGGAGGGTATATTGACTACTTACAGGTTAGAGGTAGGAAATTATTTTATAATTTTTAAAAAGCAAGATAAGCAATAAAACAATCAATAAGTAAAACAAAAGTGTTTTGTTTCAAATTTGGGAGTTTTTAAGTCCATTATTACTTGGAACCATTCTCTGGGCCTGTACTGAATGGCACATCATCATAGAAAGCTTGTGGTGGAGAAGCTGGCTCAGTTCATAATGTCAACAGAGTAAACAGAGGAAGATGCTCATGTACTTTTCAAGTACATATAACCCAGTGTCCTAGGTTCTTCCATTTAAGCTTCACATTATAAAGTCTCTAATTTTCACAAGAGCTTTTTACAGAATCTTAATCATGGAAAGCCAAACCTCTACTTTTGTGGTTCTTTGTTTTATATAATAATATGTAAGATGTGAACCAGACATTCTATTTGTACTCTTGCATATGTTCAATCACTAGTTTCTATGTCAAGTTTTAAACTTCAATAGAGAGGCTGCGGAAGTGGCAGAGCACCTGGGACAGGGTCCTTCCTGCCTCCACAGAACCTATATGCATGGTTCCTGCCAGGAGAGAATTGGTCTTCCAGGAGTGCTGACACAGGTTTACAGCCAGCAGGAGGAACAAGCTCACACCAGAGACAGCAAGACCAACTAACACCAGAGAAAACCAGATGTCAAAAGGCAAGCACAAGAACTTTACCAACAGAAAACAAGCCTACATGGCCTCATCAGAACCCAGTTCTCCCACAACAGCAAGTCCTGGATAGCCCAACACATAGGAAAATCAAGAATTGGATTTAAAACCAATTCTCATGATGCTGATAGAGGACTTTAAGCAGGACATAAATAACTCCCTTAAAGAAATAAAGTAGAACACATGAAAACAGGTAGAAGACCTCAAAGAGGAAAAACAAAAATTCCCTAAAGAATTACAGGGGAATACAGTCAAACAGGTGAAGGAATTGAACAAACCCATTCAGGATCTAAACATGGAAGTAGAAACCAGAAAGAAATCACAAAGTGAGACAACTCTGGAGAAAGAAAACCTAAGAAAGAGGTTAGGAGTTATAGATGCAAACATCACAAAACAGAATAAAAAAGATAGAAGAGAGAATCTCAGAAGCAGAAGATACCATAGAAAACATTGACACTACAGTCAAAGGTAACACAAAATGCAAAAAGCTCATAATTTAAAAATATCCAGGAAATCCAGGACACAATGAGAAGACCAAACCTAAGGATAATATGTATAGAAAAGAGCGAAGATTCCCAACTTAAAAGGCCAGTAAATATCTTCAACAATATCATAGAAGAAAACTTCCCTAACCTAAAGAAAGAAATACCCATGAATATACAGGAAACCTACAGAACTCCAAATACATTGGACCAGAAAAGAAATTCATCCTGTCACATAATCATCAAATCACCAAATAAAGAAAGAATATTAAAAGCAGTAAGGAGAAAAGGTCAAGAAACATAAAAATGCAGACTTATCATGATTAAACCAGACTTCTCACCAGAGACTATGAATACTAGAAGATCCTGGGCTGGTTTCATACAGACACTAAGGGAGCACAAATACCAGTCCAGGCTACTATACCCAACAAAACTCTCAATTATCATAGATGGAGAAACCAAGGCATTGCAGGACAAAACCAAATTCACACAGTATCTTTTCACAAACTTTAATAGAATAAAAATCATCTGAGTTTGAGGACAACTTGGTCTACAGAGTGAGTTCTAGGACAACCAGAGCTACAATGAGAAGCTCTCTCAAAAAACCAAAAAACAAAAAACAAAAAGAAGAAGAAAAAAAATCATACTTCCATTCTATATCTAAGTAAACATATGACAATTTAACAATTCCCCTTACTCCTCTCATATATATAAATAATTTGAAATATCTTTTTTCAAATTAATTTTGTTTTTTTCAAGACAAGGTTTCTCAGTATAGCCCTGGCTGTCCTGGAACTCACTCTGTAGACCAGGCTGGCCTCAATCTCAGAAATGTACCTGCCTCTGCCTTCCAAGTGCTGGGATTAAAGGCGTGTGCCAACACCACCCGGCTTCTTTTATTATTTTTTTTTTAAATATCTTATAATAAGTGTTCTGAAAAAATAATAGAATACATTGAAATGCAGAAGCTTCCTCCTTCTGTAACAGATGGGAAAAATATAGAAACTCACAGTGAGACATTATGCAGCAAGTGAGAGATCTTTGAACACTAAGCTTGAAATATAATCTCTTCATCAAATTCCTCCCCGTAGAGCTCAGGAAACCTCACAGAAGAGAAAGCAGAAAGTACATGAGAACTAGTGGAGATAGAGACCACCAAGAAAACAATAAGATCTTCTAAGTCAATATGACCAAATCTCATATGAACACACAGAGACTACTGTAGGATTCAAAGAGCTTACACAGGTCAGTCAACTCTGTTCTCTGCACATGTATTATGTCTTCCAGTGTAGTATTTGTATGTGAATGCTGAGAGTGAAAAAGAATGGGTCTCTCATTTTTATGCATTCTCTTTGATCGTTTTTCTTCTTTTGGTTTGTCTTAACTAAGTTAGATGTAATAATTTAAATCTTAATATATTGTATTTATTTATTATATTTTATTATCATATTTTCTAAAAAACAATGAATGAGTGAATGAAAATGTAGCCACTCAGGTAAAACGGTGAACTTGTAATATCAACCATCACAGGCCAGGGCTCATCTCATGTTCAGGGGTAGTTAACAAACATATGATTAGATTTCACACTTGTTTTGTTTTAATTTGTTTACAATTTGATGACATTTTGTTTTGTTTTTATTTTTTTCATTTCTTCTTAGAACGAGTTGTATTTTGTTGCTTGATTTTGGTTTGGGGTATTTTTATTGCTGTATTGAGTTTTAGATTTTTGCTGTTGTTATTTCTTTCCTTTTTTTTTCTTTTTTTCTAATTGATGAATCAATGAGCTTTATTGGGGTTACTTGCAGGGAGATGGGTGAGAGTTTACATATAGGAGCAGAAATAAAAACAGCTGCATCACCAAAGCTGCAACATCAGCATTGGAGACAGCTGACAAAAACTGGAAATCTGGAACATACTGCACAACCTGCAGCTAACTCAATGGGTTGGAGAGCATCTTTTCTAGGTGGCTCAATTGGACTGAAGCCTCTTCTATTGCTGATCCTCTTACTATTTACATACACTTGGGCATGAGTGAATCTGCTCAGTTTCAGGGACTTTCTGAAGTTATTTTGAGTTGTTTAATTTCTGAGTTTAATGAGCTTTCCTGCAAGAAGGAATATTTTACATCCCCTTAGACATTCTATGTTTTACCTCTTCTTATTTTAATTAGATATTTTCTTTTTTTATCACATATTTTCTTTATTTACATGTCATATGATATCTCCTTTCCCAGTTTCCCCTCCAAAAAAAGAGAAAAAATAAAAACAAATGAACAAACAAACAAACAAAAAACCCTGTTCTTTACCCCCTTCCCCTCCTCACCAACCCACCTTCTCCTGCTTCCTGGCCCTGGCACTCCCCTATACTGGGGCATAGAACCTTTACCAGATCAAGGGCCTCCCCTTCCATTGATGACCGACTAGGCCAACTTCTGCTATACATATTCTGCTGGAGTCATGAGTCCCACTATGTATACACTTTGGGTGGTGATTTAGTCCTTGGGAGCTCTGAGGGTACTAGTTAGTTCATATTGTTGTTCATCCTAAGGGGCTGCAAATTGTTCAGATCCTTGGATCCTTTTTCTAGCTCCTTCATTGGGGGCCCTGTGCTCAGTCCAATGGATGGCTGTGAGCCTCTATTTCTGTATTAGTTGGGCATTGGTAGAACCTCTCCAGAGACAGCTATATCAGGCTCCTGTCCACCAGCACTTGCTGGCATCCACGATAGTGTCTGGGTTTGATGATACAATATGGGAAGGATTCCCAGGTGGAGCAGTCTCTGGATTTTCCTTCCTTCAGTCTCTGCCATTTCTTCTATGGGTATTTGGTTTTACCTTCTAAGAAGGAACAAAGTATTCACACTTTGGTATTCCTTCTTTTTTAGTTTCTTGTGGTTTGTGGATTGTATTTTGGGTATTCTGAGCATCTGAGCTAATATCCACTTAACAGAGAGTACATACCATGTTTATTTTGTGTGTGTGTGTGTGTGTGTGTGTGTATGAGAGAGAGAGAGAGAGAGAGAGAGAGAGAGAGAGAGAGAGAGAGAGAGAGATTGGGTTACCTCACTCAAAATGATATTCTCCAAATCCATCCAATTCTGTAAGAATTTCATAAATGCATTATTTGTAATAACTGAGTAGTGAGTAGTAATAGTACTCCATTGTGTAGATGTACCATATTTTCTGTATCCATTCCTCTGTTGAGGGACATCTGTGTTGTTTCCAGGATCTGGCTATTATAAATAAGACTGCTATGAACATAGTGGAGCATGTGTTCTTATTACATGTTGGAAAATCTTCTGGGTATAGGCCCAGAAGTGGTGTATCTGGGTCCTCTGGTAGTACTATGTCCAATTTCCTGAGGAACCACCAAATAGGTTTCTAGAGTGGTTGTACCAGTTTGCAATCCCACCAGCAATGAAGGAGTGTTGCACTTTCTCCACAACCTCACCAGCATCTGCTGTCACATGAGTTTTTGATCTTAGTCATTCTGAGTGGTATGAGGTGGAATTTCAGGGTTGTTTTGATTTGCATTTCTCTGATGACTAAGGATGTTAAACATTTTTTTAAGTGCTTCTCAGCCATTCAGTATTCCTCACTTGAGATTTTTTTGTTTAGCTCTGTACTCCATTTTTTAATAGTGTTATATGATTCTCTGGAGTCTAACATCTTGAGTTCTGTGTATATATTGGATATTAGCCCTCTATTGGATATAGGATTGGTAAAGACTTTTTCCCAATCTGTTGGTTGCCATTTTGTCCTACTGACAATGTCATTTTCCTTACAGAAGCTTTGTAATTTTGTGAGGTTCCATTTGTCAATTCTTGATCTTAAGCTATTGGTGTTTTGTTCAGGAAAATTTCCCCTGTGCCCATGTTCTTGAGGTTCTTCCCCACTTTCTTTTCTAATAGTTTCAGTGTATTTGGTTTTATGTGGAAGTCCTTGATCCACTTGGACATGAGCTTTGTTCAAGAAGATAGGAATGGATCAATTTGCATTCTTCTACATACTAACGGTCAGCTGAGCCAGCACCATCTGTTGAAAATGCTGTCTTTTTTCCAGTGGATGATTTTAGCTCCTTTATCAAAGATCATGTGACCAAGGTGTGTGAGTTCATTTCTGGGTCTTAAATTCTATTCCATTGATCCACCTGCCTGTCACTGTACCAATACCATGCAGGTTTTATCACAATTACTCTGTAGTAAAGCTTAAGGTCAGGAATGGTGATTCCACCAAAGGTTCTTTTATTGTTGAGAATAGTTTTTGCTATCCTTTGCTATTTATGTTATTCCAGATGAATTTGCAAATTACTCTTTCCAAGTCTGTGTAGAATTGAGTTCAAATTTTGATAGGGATTACATTGAGTATTCCAGTTTTGTTGAATATAGGCTTTTATAGTAGGATCTCATGACTTTTTTTTGATTTCCTTACTTTCTGTTGCTATGTCTCCCTTTTCATTTCTGATCTTGTTAATTAGGATACTGTCTCTGTACCCTCTAGTTTGTCTGGCTAGGCATTTATCTATTCATTTCTTTAAAAAATAAAGTTAAATGGAAAGAATGAAGGAGAGGATGTAGAGGGATTAGGGAGAGGTGGATAATATGATCAAAATATATTTGAATTTAAAATTTTTTTTTAAATCATGAAAATATAATAAAATGCAAAAAGATTTGTAACAAAGTTACATTTGTTGTTGTCATTTTTACTGTGTAGTTTTACCTGATTCATTTCAGTGAATAATAAGTAAATTAATCCTTAATCTTTTGGCACCTTCAGTTCCTTACTCTACCAGTATTTCTAAAGTCTATATTTGGAATAGTTCACTAAGTCTGATCAGCACAAACTTTTCATCATGAAAGAAAATAATTTTTGGAAGCATTATTTTTTTTAAATGTATATTTATCATATAACACATGTGGATCAAAGTTCTGACCTTTTATCAATGAGTTTCAGTCTGCCTGATGTATCCTGACACCTTTACTTCAGAGATTTTCGTTAAAGCACATAGGACACAATAAGGGGATTATACCCATTTTAGAAATGTGAATGCAGCTGGAAACACTTAGCACTCACTGTAGGCAGCAACTAAGGAACAGTTGCAATATGCACATACATTTCCACAAATTTTAACTTATGTGCTGGACAATTACAATAGTCATCAGTAATAGTAATAAAAGCTTGAATGCCATGTTCTAAATGTGACTTTCAAAGGGAACACTGAAAGAATCAATTATCACATCCTCTTTTCAGTGTACCAATACATATTCAGTATTGCTATCCTTGGGACTAGCATTCAGAGAGATACTCCTGATTGTTAATGTGAAAGAAGTTTTTGTCTAAATGATTTTGTTCCTACGGAAGAGACAAATAAATTACATTTCATGGCTTGACAAATGAAACTGACAATGAAATACTGTAAAGGTTCCACATCATGAGTATTTACTTCTTTCAAACAAGAAATCTTAAAAATGTCCTTGTCATTTCTGTTCAGCTTGAAATATTTCTAAGGATGCAATATGTTTCTCCATATTAACCTTCCAAGTTCTTACCAGTGACAAGGGACTGCAGCAAGCTTGATGTGCCTTGAAATAGACTCTGCATAGCCAACACACTGAACAAAATAGAAAATAGGCCTGCATAACCTATCATTATATTGATAACTTTCATAAGAAACTACCAAGTAAAACACAAGGACCAAGCACTAGGAGGGATAGAAGTAGTGACTGTGGGAGGAGATTGGGACCCCAGAGAGGGCAACAAAAGGATATCAGAATAAAATGTGTGCACCTGTGTGTGTGTGCGCGCACATACACACACACACACACAGAACATCACATTAAGGATGAATGGTTTGAAGTGTCATTTCATGGGCTGGTTTTTGTGCATTTTCAAATTTGTATCAACTCTGAAAGTAAGATTAAAAAACAAAGGTAGATCTCTTACATCATCAGTTGTCATAATACACACACACATGCACACTATTTAAGTGATGGTATATATATTTTGGTTGTATTATAACTAAACAATGTTATAAAAATAATTATATGTCACTGATGTGACCTTAATGAATCAAAGTAGACATCATAAAAATTCCTCCCACAGGATGTAAAATAATATGCCAACAGCAAAAAAGTAAGAACTCAAAAGAAAGTAACGACTTGCTGAAGTGAAAGGATGGCCTAGTTGGTCATCAGTGGGAGGAGAGGCCCTTGGTCCTGTGAAGGTTCTATGCTCCAGTGTAGGGGAATACCAAGACCAGGGTGGGTTGGTGAGCAGGGAGAAGGGAAGAGGGTTTTTTTTTTTTTTTTGGAGGGAAAACTGGGAGAGGGGATATCACTTGAAATGTAAATAAGGAAAATATTTAATAAAAAATGAATTAAAAAAATAAATTGACATCAAAGCCTAATTACTTTTTTGTTAATAACATTCGTCTACAGAAGTTAGGTTTGTTATTCTGAACATTCAATAAAATCATATATTTTATTTTCAGAGAAGTAGATGCAATTTGTATCTTATAATCCTCTGAAGTGATTGTCATCTTGGAGGTTTACTGATTCAAGCTGCTTGTATTCTAACTCTAATTATGTTCCCCCCAAAACTGATTACATGAGAATGTCTGCACATCACTTCTGGGAACAGGTCCCCAGTTGGTTCTGATTGGTAAATAAAATCATCAACAGCTAATAGCTGGAGAGGACAAACAGAAGGGATTTTAGTATTCCCAGGCTTGGAAGTGGGAAGGGGATAAAGAAGGAAGGAATTCCACCATGCCAGGACACTATGGAGTAGAAAAGAGATGTTATGCCTGAGAAGAGTGGAGGAAAGATATGTGGAGACTGAGTGACAGCTTTGTAGGGTTAACTTGGCCTTCTTCTATACTATGGAGTAGAAAAGAGATGTTATGCCTGAGAAGAGTGGAGGAAAGATATGTGGAGACTGAGTGACAGCTTTGTAGGGTTAACTTGGCCTTCTTTATAGGGGGACCAACAATGCCAACAATGCATACTGTTGACCATCTAACTGTGCCATCTCACTGATGTGCAAATAAAATTAACTGAAACTTTAAGAAAAAAAGAGGACTTTGAGCTAGAACAGCTGAGGTAAACCAGCCAGCCAAAATTCAGAAAAGAAAAAGAAAGGGACGTTTTCAGTAGTTAAGTATCAGAAGCTGAAAACAGTCTAGCCCAGAAAGCATTATGGATGCTAGAAGCTTCCAGGAATAAGTCTGGCTTAGCAGATGGAGGCAATATGTAGAATTAAATATTTAATAAACAAATGTCAGCAGCTGGTTTGCTATGCAGCAGCTCAGTGGATTGTTTTCCCAAATGAAGAACACGTACACAGCCTTTATATCTTAATATGCCTAAAACAACACATTAGCTGGGCCACATCTTAAATTCCAATACCTCCAGCAGTTAACTCCGAGTTACTAATTACTAAATTCTGTTGTCTACCTTGACCCAGTTGAGCAGGTCCCTGGGCCACACTCTCCCAGCTCTTTCATGTGGAAGGGAACCAGAGATTATATAATTTCACATGTGTAAAAGTCATTTCCTGTCCAAAATTCAGCATTCTACAGTCCTCCTCATGAACTTCCAGCTCTCGTATTCTCTCTGTCACCTCTGTTGTAGTGTTCTCCAAGCCTTGAGGATAGCAGTATAGTGATTGAGGAATGATAAACATGTCCCGTCTATGGCTGGGAACTCATGGTCTCTTATATTAAGTTTTGAGCGATGGCAAGTCTCTACTTTAATCACTATCCATTGCTCTAATGAAACTTTTCTGACCAAGCTGGAATCAGCATGCATCCAAGTTTCCTGAGCAGTGAAGTCAAACTCAGTTGAAGAAGCCAGAGTTTTAGGGTCCCTAACTTAAGACATAGTATGTGCTCATGTGGACTGGGCCACTGATTTCCAGGCAGGAAAAGTGGTCCCAATTCTGAAATCTTAGAACACTATTTGGAGAGATACAAGGAGTATAATTTGCAATTCAAAAGATAAATAGTAAAATTTATTATTGAAGGAAATAAATTTAAGGCTTTTTTTTAACCTTGCAAACAAACAATACTTTTATAAAAGAAATCAGTCATTTTAAGCAGAAACTATGTGTTAAAGTCAATGTAACCCCATATCTTTAAGCTAATATAGCAGTGACTTACCCATAGAGACAGTGCAGAAGATACAAGCAATGTGTACTTCCAGAAAATTCATTAAGTGCTATCTATTGAATTTATCCTGCATTCCCATTTTTCATGCATTGGTTTGAAATATTTTCATGTAATCAGTACATTAGCTAAGGTGCAGTACTATGTGATTTCTTAGAATAAATGAAAGGATACATATAGCTAATATTCAGGTAAATAAGAAATGTTCTTGTTCATTTTTTTTTCTTGATCATTTTTTATGCCAGTCCCTCTTCCAAGCACTATAGATTCACAAGAGAACGCAGGACACATTACTGATGCTTGCCTACATTTAGAAAAAAGCACATACACTTGGTGCAAAGCCAGCATAACAAAACATACTCTTGGAAATCTAAGAGGAGATTTAGCTATGTTACAGAAGGTCATTTATTAAAATATTAAAATCAATTAATGAATAAAAATATTGAAGTGACGGTTTTTAAAGTCAGAAATATATGATTCAGCAAACACTATTTTGTTCCACATTGAACACAACATTCATGTAAGCTACAGGGTCAAGAACAAATAAGAAAGCTTTCAAATAAAAAAATGAAGAAAAGAACCAGTCAATTCGGGACATAGTTTGATATATGTGATCTACAAGAATTTGGAGACAAATAACCAAAGTTAGCATAAGAAGGCATACTACTCAATGTTCTCTAGAGTAACAGAATTCATTGAATACTTTATGCATGTGTGTATGCATGTGTGTGTGTGTGTGTGTGTGTGTGTGTGTGTGTATGTGTGATTTACTACAGTCAGTAACAGGCTATGATCCAACTACTAATACAAAAATGCTGAGCCATGAGCTGAAAGTCCAAGCTTCTATAGCTTGTTTACTCGACAAGGCTGGACAATTTAGCTGGTCTTTAGTAGATACTGAAATTCCAAAGAACTAGATTCTAATGCTAGTGGCAGAATAAGCTCGCTAACAAGGCTAGAGCAAGCAAGTAAAGAGCTAAAGCTTCTATCTTGCATGTCTTTATATAGCCTTCCAGGAGAAGGTGTGGTCCAGTTTACAGGTGTATTTTCCTGCCTGAAAGTCTAATTTTCTCCCAGGTATGTCCATTATTTATGGAATGTTGTTCATTTCATGTGCAGCACAGGTGACAACCAAGAATAGCCATCACAGATGACTATAAAAGAAATAAATAAATTCAGTTATACTTTGGCATATTAATTACTAGATATCCAGGACATAAAAGTTGAGGAAAGATAAATTAGTTTCATAATAATTACAAAATAACTGCAAAGAAATATATGTAAATACACAAAATCAGTATTAAAATGTGGTAGAAACGCTTTACTGATAAATATATGTTTAAATTTCCAAATTCTTAGATTTTCTTCACAAATGAACCTACAGTTTTAGCTATCTACCAGTCTGATTCTTAATATTTTCGGGGGTAGCAAAGTGAGGACTGTGGAGGTAATGCTTTGAAATTTGTATGGAGGACTGAAATATCAGCTAAGATCTCCAAAAAACAACAGTAAACATGACGAGGCTGATCTTACTTGATGTATATAATTATTCTCAATTATGTTTCATCACTTACCTATTTGTACAAGAAAAGAAATTATAAATTATTGCATCCAAACAGATGCAAATAAAAGATCACAGATAGATGATAAATATATGGTAGAAATATAGAGACACAGATGATAGGTAAATAATACATATATACATAAATAATATACATATATATGTATTATTTACATACTCATACAGACATATGCATATATATGTATATTCACAGAAGAGAGGTGATAATACATAAATGATATAAGCTACATGGGTGAAATATATATGATATATAGATATAAATTGATAGACAATAGATGATAGATTATTAAGTAGATGATTGATTGACAGATAGAGGTAGATAAATGATAGATGATGGGTAGATCTTGATAAATAGATTATAGATAGATGATTGGTAGATAGATATATGATAGATAAATTTAGTATAGCAGATTTAGACGAAAATCTCTCTGTGACAAACTTGGTTCTCATAGCTTCACAACAGAAATACAGACACATATTATTGTGCTTGTATATATTTTCAAATGTGTTAAAAATCATTTTGACATGAAACAGTGTTTCCTTATGATACAAAGGATTCATCTACTTGATAGTAGATATAATAAAGATTATATCTTCCTTTAGCCAGAGAGAAGGGTTTTCTTAACATTTTCCACTAAGCTCCAAGACCCTCAACTGACAGTAATGTCTACTACAGGCACAGTTTTTTGCAGAATCTGAGCTTACTCTTTGGGTTTACAATAGGTACTGGAGGCAAGAAAGTAAAAAGCTACTGTTGTCAAACTAATGTATTTGTGCCATCAATAATATACAAGCTAGACTCTGTCATAAATATCTGCAAAACCGTGAGAGGCTGACTGGATCCTTTGAAAATAGATTGCTTGGTCCTTCTCAAAAAGTGGAAATGTCAATAAAAAAGGGCACAATACAATTGTAGATGTCACTATGAGGGCTTCCTTGAGGACAACATGTTATTTCCTGTATTTGTTGAAGATTTTCACAGAAATATAAAATGTATATTATTTTATAATTCCTAATGTAAAGAAGGACAAACCCAAATAAAAATTGCAGGGAATTTGGTTGTATTAGAATCATTATAGTCAATATATAAATTGTGGTTTAATAGTGTTTTCATCCAAAATTATATGGATTATATGCATACAAATTTATGTATGCTCATATATTATAAAGATGATATGATTTCATGTTATTTTAAAGAATTATTTTAGAACTTTTCTAATATTTTGCATATTTAAAAAACTACACTTGTATTTATTATTGTAAAATGTTTCATTATATAGATACTGTATAATTCATTGAAATAACTAAAATCTTTTAATTAGAAACTTGGCAGCTTTAATCTCTGAGCTACAGGTTGTAATCAATCTAGTAAAATCTATGGTAGCCTCACTGTTCTCATATGCTACTGGAGAACTTATATAACCTCTATAACCATGTTATCATATTTAAAAAACAACTCCAGCATTACTCATACAAAAAATAGTGAAACAAAGATGGGTGAAGTATTAAAGAATTTAAAAATAATTGCTTTCATCAAAATAGTTTTTATTCCATACACAATTTATCTAGGGAGAAATTCTTGATGGAACAAATATATATTGCTTTCCTTTTGAGGAGATGATGATAAATGCTTATGACAAATGTGATGTCTGTACATATCATTCATAGTTTTATATTTCATTTCTTTTGGCACTTGGGATATCTATGTGCTGGAAAAAGCAAAAGCAGGGCAAATCATTAAGAGTGCTGGAAAGGAGTTTCAAATATTTTTAGTAAGCAATGCTCTTTTGACTTACTCTTGACATGTCAGAGGAAGAATCTTGATAGCTTTTTCTTGTAGGAAGATTGATTAAGGGCTTGGGAAAGTGTGATACACTATTGACTATTAAAACACAGACTTACAGGCCAGGCAGTGGTGGTGCATGCCTTTAGTCCCAGCACTTGGGAGGCAGAGGCAGGCAGATTTCTGAGTTCGAGGCCAGCCTGGTCTACAGAGTGAGTACCAGGATAGCCAGGGCTACACAGAAAAACCCTGTCTCGAAAAACAAAACAAAGCAAAACAAAACAATAAAACCACAGACTTACACAAAATATAGCTAGCTAAAGATTTGGATAGACATTCTGGAGTGTGTTAATTCATTTTCACAGGTACAGGTAAGTTTCCTATTGTTTTGAACAGACAACCTTTTGAATATAAATAATAAGAAATACAAGTAAGTAAAACAAACAAACAAACAAAACAAACAAACAAACAAAAATAACACCCCGAATCTCTCCTACTTTAATGGAACTTATTATGTATCTTATTAGTAATATTAGTTTACTTTTGAAAGGATACTTTTTAGCAGAACTCAAAGTGCTTTTGCAAAATATTGAGAGCTTCACATGGTAGACTTATTCTGATTTTTTCAAACAAAAAGATAACACCTGTATTGAACATTATAAAACACACTTGTCTTTCATAACTTATAGTCAAATTACTGTTGTACTGAGGCATGTGAGGAGTAAAATAAATTGAAATGGGAAGATGTACAGACCTAATATTTTTATTTCAAGTTTGCTATTAAAGGAGTGTTGCATAATTTTAAGGAAATTTTTGTTTATGGGATTTCAAAGGTTTGGAAATGATATAGAGTAAGTACTTTTCAGTGTGCAAGTATACACAATTTTATTAAACACAAAATATCAGAATGTATGGTAATCATATGCTCAATAGGTAACATTAAATAGTTTCAAAATGTAATATATGATCAATGTGAAAAAGTATTTATACTGAATTTAGAATATTCTATAAGTAGTTTGACTATAAGTTATGAATGACAAGTGTATTTTATAATGTTCAATACAGGTGGTTTTTTTTTGCTATGAAAAACTCAGAATAATTCTACTATACTAAGTAATTAATTAAAGGTAATTAAAATCAATAATTAATAGTGGTATAATGGTTTAAGAACTTGAGCAAATAAGCACAAAACTAACCCAATATTGATGGGAATTCATAATCAAGGTAGGATGGTAATCAATGAAATAAAACAAATACAAGCACACAAATAGTCAATGAAACAGAGTTTGATTTTTGAAATAATAAATGTAATTAAAACACCCTCAGGCAAGTAAAACAAAAGAATAGGACCCAAATTAACAAATTTAGAGATGAATCTGTAGACATTAGAACAAATAGCATGGAAATGCAGAAAAATCACAAAGTCACTTAAAACTTTGCATTCTCCATAACTGGAAAATCTAAAATTAGAGTATGAAGTTCTAGATGCACATCGTATAATAAAATTAATCCACAATATTCTATGTACCAAAGAGTTCAATGCCTAGTCACAAGACTGAGTATTAAAAAAAAAGTCCTATATAAAACTATCAAGTATCACATGGGTTTAACTTCAGAATTCTCTCAGAAATTAAAAGAATCAAAAATAGTACTTGTTGAATTGTTCCATCAAAAACAAAAACAACACCAACACCACCACCACCACCACCACCAACAACAACAACAACAAAAAATCCCAAAGTTATTCAAGCTGGTTTTTTGACAGGAATACAAAACTGAAGATTACAGACAAATTTTTCTTCTAAATATACATACAAGCATTTTCTTTTTTTCCATTTTATTACCCTTATATTAAATGTGTTCCTAAATAAAGTTATACAACTTGATATAATACATTCTGGTTACTCTTACCCTTTTGCCATCTCAGTGGGTTTTCCTTTCTTTACTTTTAAATTTATTTTACTTATTCACTTTACATCCTAACTCCTGACCTCACTCCCAGTCACCTTTTCCCACAATCGCTCCTCTTCCCTTCTCTTGTGAGGTGGTGGAAGCTCATGTGGCTATCCCTCAATCCTGGTACATCAAGTCTCTGTAGAGCTAGGCACTTCCTCTCCTTTTGAGTCCAGAGAAGGCAGTCCATCTAGAAGAACATATCCCTTAGATAGGTGACAGCTTTTCACAGAGTCCCCGCTTCAGTTGTTCACCCATATGAAGACCTAGCTACAGGTCTGCCACATATATGTGGGGTGGGGCTAGGTCCAGCTTATGTACGGTCTTTGGTCTTTGGTTGATTGTTAAGTCTCTGAGAGCCCCAAGCATCCTGGTTAATTGATTCTGTTGGTCTTCCTATGGAGTTCCTATCCCCTTCCATGGAATTATTCCTTCTTCCAACTATTCCTTAAGTGTTTCCATGCTCCATCCAATATTTGGTTGTGGGTGCCTGCATCTGTCTGAGCCAACTGCTAGGTGGAGGATATCAGGACAAACTTGCTAGAACCCTGTCTGTAAGTACATCAGAATATCACTAATACTGTCAGTCAGTGGTGCTTGCCCACGGGATGAATATCTAGTTGGGCAAGTTATTGTTTGGCCATTCCCTCAGTCTCTGCTTGTGGGCTCCCTCCTCACAGCCTGGACAGTATCGAAAGCAAAACAGTGCCATGGGCCCCAGGGCTGCGGCTGCCCACCTGTTGAGCAAAACCTGGTTCCAGTTACATTCAAAAGCTCCACTCCCACAGAGTAACAAGGAAGTCGTTGATTGGACTGTTACACTGACATATTTTGGGGGAAGTGGTTTTGCCCCAGGTAATATACCTGTTGGGAGAACAAAGGATTATTATTAAAGAACCAAGATGGCTGAGCAGTAAAGTCTCCTGTCTAATTTTTACCCTTCCACGTGGGTAGGTATGTCTGTGGCCACTCTATCCTATCCCTAACTCTCTCTAGCAGCTGTTCTTCTTTCTAACTCCATTTTTCCAGGTTACCCACTGTTTAACGTTACTGCAGGACTGTAACATCTGCTCCATCCCCAGTCTGTGCATTTCTTGTAGATAAGATAGATTTGGGATAGAAACTTTGGTGGATGGTTTGGTAGCCCTATTGCCCCAATGGAATTTCTGCCTGGTTTCAGGGATGGCCAATTCAGGGCTTCAATGTTGTGAGTCACAACTAATGTTATCCCCACTGTTTATTGCGAGCCTCCTCTATCCAGGTCTCTGGCATGTCCTCAAGAAAAACCCCACCTCAACTAGTTGCACATTTCCATTCATTCTCCTGGCCATCTGACTACTTTCCTGTCCCTCCCCCCCAACACCTGATCCTTGGCCCTGTCCCCATTCCACGCCCTATCACCTCTCCTACATATTTCCTTCATACTATCTGCCTTGTAAGAAGACTATCTTAATTCCCCTCTTAAGTGAGATTCAAGCATCCCTGCTTGGTTTTTCCTTCTTGTTTAGCTTTGTGTGTGTGTGTGTGTGTGTGTCTGTGGAGTATAGGCTTGGTATCTAGTATTTTGGGCTAATATCCACTTACAGGTGTGTACATACAATGCATGTTCTGTTGTTTCCATGCTACCTCACTCAGGATGATAGTCTCAAGTTCCATCCACTCAATAGATGAATAGTACCCCATTGTGGAGATGTGCCACATTTTCTTTATCTACTCTTCAGTTGAAAGACATCTAGATTGATTCAAGTTTCTGCCTAATATTAATAAAGCTGGTGTTTGTTTGTTTGTTTAACATTTTCTTTGACTGATGTAGCAATTTATATTATTATGTTTTTTATACCTAACGGGATCTTTCCTATCTCTTATGTTCTCTTGGTGATGCTTACATCCATATTTTCTATTCTCTCCCATAGGTTTTCCATCTCCAGGATGCCCTTAGCTTATGTTTTCTTTGTTGCTTATGTTTTCATTTTTAGGTCTTGAACTGTCTTATTTATTTCCTTCATCTGTTTAATTGTATCTTCCAGTTTTTCTTTAGGGATTTGTTTGTTTCGTCTTTAAAGGCTTATACATGTTTGATTGTATTTCCTGTATTTTGTTTTGTTTTGTTTTGTTTTTTGAGACAGGGTTTCTCTATGTAGCCCTGGCTGTCCTGGAACTCTCTCGGTAGGTAGACCAGGCTGGCCTCAAACGTAGAAATCTGCCTGCCTCTGCCTCCCAAGTGCTGGGATTAAAGGTGTGCGCCACCACCACCCGGCCTTTTCCTGTATTTTTTTAAGGGATTTATTCATTTACTTTTTAAAGGTCTCTATCATCTTTATAAGACTGGAATTAAGGTCATATTCCTGTGTTTAAGTTGTGCTAGAACACCCGGGGCTTTCTGTAGTAGGGAGTCTGTGCTCTGAAGTTGTAATGTTTCCATGGGTTTTGTTGATTATATTAATACTTCAAGGGTCTTTACCATTGGCTTTGGTCCCTGGAAGGTCCTGTTGTACTAGATATTGAGAAGGGGTTTAACATCCACGCTCCTCATATGTTATGCTTCTGATGTGTATCCTGGTACTGTATGGTTCTGGGTGAACCAGTTTGTGTGCTTTGAGCATGACAGTTCTGAGAATGGAAAATGGAGAAGTGGCAGGAGAATGAAGGCATGCTGGGGAAAGTAGACTTCCCAAGGGATCTGGGGATGTTCCCAGAGGACTCAGCAACTGGAGAAGATGAGAGGGGAGAGGAAATGCAAAATGTAAATATGTCCAATGCAACAATTTCAAATAAAATTCAAGAACAAGTTAAAATAATTCATCATATTGAAGTTGCCAGATTATGAGGTTCTGAAATAATTATCCAGAAATACAACTTACCACATAAATGTGCTCAGAGAAAACAGTCACATAATTATCACAATAAGTAAAGTTGAAAATTTGCTTTTAATTTCTTAATAATATAGGTAATGGAAAGTTAAAAGAAGGAGGGAAGTTCCTTCAAGAGATAAAACTTACCTGTGCAAAGCTACAGCAAATATAATGCCAAATGGAGAAAATCTTAAAACACTACAACAAAAATCAGAGATATGACAAGACTATCTACTCAGTACAATATTTCATATAGTGAATGAGGGCTTAGCTAGAGCAATAAACTAAGATGAGGATATAAAAAACATGAAGAGGAGAAGGTATAAAAATCTTTCTGTGATTTTTTTTCATTTCTCTGTGATTTGATTCTATACATAAAAGACTACAAAGATTCCAATTTGGGTATTCCATGATTTTTCCTAATATCCACTTACCAGTGAGTATATACCATGAGTTACCTCACTCAGGATGATATTTTCTACTTCCATTAATTTGTCTGCAAGTTTTCTGAAGTTACTGTTTTTAATAGTTGAGTAGTACTCCATTGTGTAAATGTATCACATTTTCTGTATCCATTCCTCTACTGAAGGACATCTTGATTCTTTCCAGCTTCTGGCTATTATAAATAAGGCTGCTATGAACATAGTGGAGCATGGGTCCTTATTACATGTTGGAACAGCTGGGTTCCCAGGTAGTACTATGTTAAATTTTCTGAAGAACCACCAAACTGATTTCCAGATTGGTTGTACCAACTTGCAATGCCACCAACAATGAAAGAGTGCTCCTCATTCTCCACTTTCTTGTCAGCATCTGCTGTCATTTGAATGTTTAATCTTATCCATTCTCACTAGTGTATGGTGGAATCTCAGGGTCATTTTGATTGGCATTTCTCTGAGGCCTAAGGATGTTGAATATTTCTTTAGGTACTTCTCAGGTGTTTGAGATTCTTCAGTTGAGAATTCTTTGTTAAGTTCTGTACCCCATTTTTTAATAGGGTCATTTATTTTTCTGGAGTCTAACTTTGTGAGTTCTTTGTATGTACTGGATATTAGCCCTGTATTGGATGTAGTTTTGGTAAAGATCTTTTCCCAAACTGTATATTGCTCATTTGTCTTGTTGACTGTGTTCTTTGCCTTACAGGAGCTTTTCAATTCTATGAGATCCTATTTGTCTATAATTGACCTTAGAGCCTGAGCCATTGATATTCCTTACAGGAAAATTTTCCCTGTATTGATGTGTTTGTCACTCTTTTCCATTTTCTCTTCTATTAGTTTCAGTGTATCTAGTTTTATGTGATCCACTTGGACTATAGCTTTATACAAGGAGATAAGATAAGGGTCAATTTGCATTCTTCTACATGTTTACCACTCCTTGAGACAGCATCGTTTGTTGCGTATGCTGTCTTTTTCCACTCAATGGTTTTGACTTCTTTGTCAAATATCAAGAGGCCATAGGTGTATGGGTTTAATTCTATGTCTTCAATTCTATTCCATTGATCTACCTGACTGTCTTTGTACTAATATCATGTAGTTTTTATGATTACTGCTCTGTAACATAGCTTGAGGTAAGGGATGGTGAGTTCCCCCCAGAATTTCTCTTATTGTTGAGAATAGTTTTCTATATCTTGGGATTTTTGTTATTCCAGATGAATTTGAAAACTGCTCTATTTTTTTCTGTGAAAAAAAATGAGTCTGAATTTTTAAGGGGAATTCTCTGAATCTGTAGATTGCTTTTGGTAAAATGGTTATTTTTAATATGTCAATCCTGTCAATCCACGCTCATGTGAGATCTTTCCATCTTCTGAGCTCTTCTTTTAGGATAAAATCTCAGAATACTGATGAGGAAACCCACAGGCCATATGAAGCTTAAAAGGAAGATAGACCAAAGTGTGGATGTTTCAGTCCTATATAGAAGGGGGGAACAAAATAATCACAGGAGGTAGAGGCAGGGAGGGATCTGGGAGAGAGAGATGAGGGGAAGGGAAAAAAGGGGACATGATCAGGTGGGGGAGGAGCCAGGGGTAAAATACTTAGGGTCAGGAAATTGAACAGAGATACGTAGTAATGGGGGTTGGAGAAATGGTGGTAACCAACAGAAAGTCCCAGATACAGGAAAGCAAGAGCCAATGGAGATGACATTAGCTGAAATACCTAACAAGGCAGAGAGAAAAACCATACAGACCATATACAGAGGTAAGATACGGCCCCCAGTAAAGGAATGGGGCCCATGCAACATTCTCAAATACATCAACACAGAATTGTTCCTGTTTAAAGGAAATGCAGGGACAAAGAGTGGAACAGAGACTGAAGGAAAGGCCATCCAGAGACTGCCTCCCTTGGGATCCATCCCATCTGCTGATACCAAACTCAGACACTATTCCTGCTGCCAATACGCACTTGCTGATAAGAAGCTGGTATGGCTATCCCCTGAGAGGCTCTGCCAGAGCCTGACCAATACAGATGTGAATGCTTGTAGCCAACCATCAGACTGAGCACAAGGAACACAAGGAGGAGTTAGGGGTAGGACTAAATGAGCTGAAGTGGTTTGTATTCCCAGAGGAAGGACAACAATATCAACCAACCAGAATCCAGGGGTTAAACCATCAACCTAAGAGTATACATGGTTGGACCCTTAGCTGCAGCTGTATATGTAGCAGACGAGGGCCTTCAACAGCATCACTGGGTGGGGAAGACATTGTTCTTTTTGAGGTTCAATGCCCCAGCATTGGGGAATGTTAGGGAAGTAATGCTGGAGTGAGTGGATTGGTGAGGGTGCACCCTCATAGAGGAAATGGGAGGGAAATGGGATAGGGGGCTTGCAGAATGGAAACCCAGAATGGCAGTAACATTTGAAAAGTAAATAAATAAATAAAATAAAGAATAAAAAATAGTTATGGAAAAAAACTAAGTAAAAAACAAACTAAACAACAAAAATATCCAATTTGTGTAATAGGTGGATGATATGGTCAGTTTAGTACCATTTGCATTTGTATTTCACACAAAAGTTGTAAACACTTAAATTAAATTGGAAAGATATGAAATTGTCACAGCTAAATCATTAGCCTCCCTGTGTACCAATGACAAACTTCTGAAAAATAGATGTTAAACAAATGCCATTATTGTTATCTAAAAATAATGAAAAATATACCTGTGCAGAATGAATGTAAACTTTTAAAGATAAAGGAGCAATCTGTTATATTTTATGCATAGCACAGCTATTGCTACCGTGAGTTAACCATAGCTATTAACTTACTTATTGGCTTGTACAAGACCAGCCATGCTAATCATCACTCATGAGAAGAGGAAAGGTTTACTGACAGCTCATTTAAACAGTGACATATCTTGTTTTGTCATGTTTGGTTGTTATCCTTTAGAGGCCTGGTCTTTGCTGAGGGGAAACAGAGGAGAAGTGCATATTGGTAATAAGGAGATGGTGCCAAACAACTTCAACAAAGTAGCTGGATATAAAATTAACTCAAGCAAATCAGTGGCCTTCCTCTACACAAAGAATAAACAGGCTGAGAAAGTAATTAGGGAAACAACACCCTTCACAACAGTCACAAATAATATAAAATACCTTGGTGTGACTCTAACTAAGCAAGTCAAAGATCTGTTTGAGATAAACTTCAAGTCTCTGTAGAGGGAAATTAAAGAAGATCTCAGAAGACAGAAAGTTCTTCCATGCTCGTGGATTGGCAGGATTAATATAGTAAAAATGGCCATCGTGCTGAAAGCAATCTATAGATTCAATACATTCCCCATCAAAAGTCCAATTCAATTCTTCACAGACTTAGTAAGAGCAATTTTCAAATTCATTTGGAATAACAAAAAAACCCAGGATAGCCAAAACTACTCTTAACAATAAAGGAAGCTCTGGTGGAATCACCATCCCAGTCCTTAAGGTGTAGTACAAAGCAATTGTGATAAAAACTGCATGGTATTGGTACAGTGACAGGTAGGTAGAACAATGTAATAGAATTGACGACCCAGATATGAACCCACAAACTTATGGCCACTTGATCTTTGACAAAGGAGCTAAAACTGTCCAGTGGAAAAAAGAGCATTTTCAACAAATGGTGCTAGAACAACTGGCAGTTAGCATGTTGAAGAAGGCTAATTGATCCATTCCTATCTCCTTGTACAAAGCTCAAGTCCAAGTGGATTAAGGACCTTCATATAAAACCAGATACACTCAAACTAATAGAAAAGAAACTGGGGAAGAGCTTCGAGCACATAGGCACAGGGGAAAATTTCCTGAACAGAACACCCATAGCTTATTCTCTAAGATCAAGAATCAACAAATGGGACTTCATAAAATTGCAAAGTGTCTGTAAGGCAAAAGGCATGTCAATAGGACAAAATGGCAACCAAAAAATTGGGAAAAGATCTTTATCAATCCTATATCTGATAGAGAGCTAATATTCAATATATACAAAGAAGTCAAGAAGTTAGACTCCTGAGAATCAAATAACCCTATTAAAAATGGTGTACAGAGCTAAACAAAGAATTCTCAACTGATGAATACCGAATGGCTGATAAGCACCTGAAGAAATGTTCAACATCCTTAGACATCAGGGAAAAGCAAATCAAAACAACCCTTAGTTTCCACCTCACACCAGTGAGAATGGCTAGGATAAAAACTAAGGTGACAGCAGATGGTGGAGAAAGAGGAACATTACTTCATTGCTGGTGGGATTGCAAGCTGGTACTAGTACTCTGGAAATCAGTTTGTCTGTTCCTCCAGAAATTGGACATAGCACTACCAGAGGACCCAGCTATACTACTCCTGGGCATATACCCAGATGATACTCAAACATGTAATAAGGACACATGTTCCTCTATGTTCATAGCAGCCTTATTTATAATAGCCAGAAACTGGAAACAACCCAGATGTCCATCAACAGAGAAATGGATTCAGAAAATGTGGTACATCTACACAATGGAGTACTACTCAGCTATTAAAAACAATGAATTTATGAAATTCTTGGGGAAAGGGATGGACCTGGAGAATATCATTCAGAGTGACATAACCTAATCACAAAATAACACACATGGTATGTGTCTTAGCCAGGGTTTCTATTCCTGAACAACATCATGACCAAGAAGCAAGTTGGGGAGGAAAGGGTTTATTTGGCTTACTTCCACATGGCTGTTCATCACCAAAGGAAGTCAGGACTGGAACTCAAGCAGGTCAGGAAGCAGGAGCTGATGCAGAGGCCATGGAAGGATGTTCTTTACTGGCTTTCTTCTCCTGGATTGCTCAGCCTGCTCTCTTATAGAACCCAAGACCTCCAGCCCAGGGATGGCACCACCCACAAGTGGCAATTGAGAAAATGCCCCACAGCTGGATGTCATGGAGGCACTTCCCCAACTGAAGCTCCCTTCTGTGATAACTCCAGCCTGTGTCAAGTTGACACACAAAACTAGCCAGTACAGTATGTATTCTCTGAAAAGTGTATATTAGCCAGAAGATCAGAATTCACAAAGTACAAACCACAAACCATAAGAAACTCAAGAATAAGGAAGACCAAAGTGAGGATACTTAGTTCCTTCTTACAAGGGGGAACAAAATACCCATGAAAAGAGTTGTAGAGGCTAACTATGGAGCAGAGACTAAAGAAAGGACAATTCAGAGACTGCTCCACCTGGGAATCCTCATATTCAATCATCAAATCTAGACACTATTGTGGACTCAAACAAGTGCTGGATGACAGGAGCCTGAGTTAGCTGTCTCCTGAGAGGCTTTGATAGTACTCGACTAATACAGAAGTAGAGGCTCACAGCCATGCATTGGACTGAGTACAGGGTCCCCAAGGAAGGAGCTAGAGAAAGGATCCAAGGAGCTGAAGGGTTTGCAGCCCCTTACGACGAACAACAATATGAATTAATAACCCCAGAGCTCCCAGGGACTAAAACTCCATCCGAAGAGTACACATGGAGGGCGGGACTCATTCTTCCAGCAGCATGTGTATAGCAGAGGATGGCCACATCTGTCATCAATGAGAGGAAAGGACCTTGGCCCTTTGAAGGTTCTATGCCCCAGTGTAGGGGAATGCCAGGGCCAGTAATCAGGAGGGGTGGATGGTGAGCAGGAGGAGGGGAAAGGGAACAGGGGATTGTTTATTTTTAGTTTTATTTTATTTTATTTGCCTTTTTTTTTTCGGGGGGTACCTTGACAAGGAGATATTGTAAGTAAGAAAACATCTAATTAAAAAAGTTAATTCAGAGAAATATTCTCTCTTTTTCCCTTTGTGTGTGTGTGTGTGTGTGTGTGTGTGTCTGTCCCCTTCATTCATCTGAAGTACCTAAAAATTTCTTTTGTTATCTATTGTGTTATATTTAAGTCTTCTATGCCTCTACACCTTTTAAAGATTAGTGTATAAATGGCTATTTTAAAGGAAGTATATGTTCATTCATGTGGTGATTTTTAGTATTTTCTATTTAAAAATATCTTTCAATAATAAAAATGGGGAATTAAAAGTCAATACATTCTAAATTCTAACAACAACAACAACAACAACAGAAGAAGAAAAATGTATGTAAGTGGTAGACCCTATCATCACTAGGGTATAAAAATTTAAGAAAAGCATAATAACATAATATTCAACCATACATTTCTAGTAACACAGAAAAGTGAAATCAAATAAGAACACTGATTGACTATACATAATGGATGGGGTCCAAGAATGAGTATAAGTTTGCACACTTATACTGAAGCTTTCAATGCTATCAGGTCACATACTTGGAATATATTATTCTGTCCTAATTTGAGTTATTTAAAATTTCACAGACATGGTATTACTTTAAATTTATATGATCATTTCTCTATTTTATCATGCTATCCTTAAATCAGCATGAGGAAAACAAATGATTCATGTTATTCTCAGAGTTGGGATTAGACAGACTAAATAATTTTGGTCTCCTGTACAGATATCCATCTATTTAAAGAGTCCATGTTTGAAATGATACTTAGCAACAAATAGTTCATGCATATAGCTATACAGAAGTTTTTAAGTCATATGTTAAGCTCCCATTATTTTTTATTACATTAGAAAACAGTAGAATACAATTTATATGAAGATAGACTCTCTCTGTTACTGTACTCTCACATTGATTTATTTCTTTCATAATCCTTAAGGGTTTTTAATAGATTTCAGAAGAGTCGACAAATTTGCTTTCCAAATAATCCATCCTAAATAATTATACAAAAGATAGGCATGTCATCACTTACAAATCTTTATTACTTGTTAAAATTCTCTAAGATGTTATTAAGAGATAGATAATAGATGGTAGATCAAAGATAGCTAGATACATAAAAAACATAGATAATAAAGGCAGACAATTGATAGATGAATAATAGAAAATAAATAACTATTGAGATGATATAGTTGACAGATAGATAGACAAAAATGTTTTAGTCCATTTCCTCTCAGTTCCCTGTAATTTAACTGTTTTGGTTTTTCTTCAGATCTTCAGTATCTCTTTCCTGGTCAATGAGTGCTCAGACACACTTTTCCTGTAGATGCTCTCTGACAAATCCTTTCTCTGTGTGAAACTCACATACAATCTCTGCTAAATAGTTAATATGATTTCTATAAATGAGTCTTCTTTAGCTATAGTTTGACTAACACTACCCAGATGAGAAATGTTAGATTCTCTACATTTCAAGCATACTGCACAATATTTTGCAGAGTTCTTCTCTATTCACATACAAATCACTCAAAGTAAAGTAAATAATTTCCCCCCTGTTTTATGCTTTGTATATTAAAGGTTTTAGAAATTGAGCACATTCAAAAAAATTTCTTCTGTGCCCATTTGCTCCAAGATCTTTCCCACTTTCTTTTCTATTAGTTTCAGTATACCTGATTTTATGTGGAGGTCGTTGATACACTTGGACTTGAGCTTTGTCTAAGGAGGTAAAAATGGATCAATTTGCATTCTTCTACATGCTAACCACCAGTTGAGCCAACACCAATTGTTCAAAACGCTATCTTTTTTCCACTGGATGGTTTTATCTCCTTTGTCACTTTATATATTATAGTACATGGTAAATAAGGAGGGCCCTAGTAGTTGATAATCAATTAATATCACAGATCACTAATTTATTTCAGAACTTAGGTATTAGTTTATTTTTGTCTAGTGATATTTAATTAAGAAATGATACATAAGAATTTTCTTTCAAAGTTATCTACAATATGCTAGAAGTTCAAATGTTTTCTAAATGTATGTTGTTATGGTCTGACACCACTCCGAGAGTAGCTGTAGCCATTTATTCCATGCCTGCTAATTATTTCATATGTTGTTGTAATATACCTACAAGTCATTGACACAGAGAAATGATTTGGCTCAAGGACATGCTGACCACATACCCTAATTTCTTCTCTATCTTCTGAATAGTCTGTATGAGATTTGCTAAATTTGTGGAATTTTAGGAAATTCCACAAAACTTTACATAAGGTGCATGAAATCAAAGTTCAAAATGAACTCATATTTAAATTGGCTCAAGTCAGAGCTGACTAGCTGGCAGATTTTCCTGCAGCTACTTTTAAGCTCACTATTATATTTTGTGGCTAACTCTGAAGAATGATACTAATAAGCCAAAAAATGTTGTGATTATAATACTCATGCTCTGTTATCTCAATGTTCTGAAATTCCCTTGTTTATTACCCATCAACCAACCCTCTTATCTTACTCAGGACTAATAAGCTTAAAGGTTAGCTGATAATTCTTTGCTAGTAAGCCAACTGCTCCTCTCCATTCCCTTTAAACTTTGAACCTGTTTTTTTTTTTCCTATAAAATGTCTACTTTGAGAGTAGAATAAAATTGTTATTAGGCTACTGTGATTTGTTTTTGTAGTCCTGTATGTCAAATATAATGGTGTGAGTTCAACAAGTTGTTCTTACTTAACTGGAATCAATATTTGTTTGATTTGAAATGTGATTTTCTAAACCCCAACATATATTTTAACATCATTTATAGTTTTAGTAATTCAATAAATATATATAATCAAATCATGTATATTAATTGTTGACTTTATATTAGAGGATATGATATATGCTTAGGAAACCATATTGAATAAGACAGCACAAAGTGTTCCATATTATGGAGTATTTGCTTCAGAAAGAAAAACTGAGAACTAAGTAAAATTGGCATAAAAATGTTACAATATTTGATCTTGGAAAAGTGAGTAAGCATAGTTAAGAATGTATAGGCAACATAGAGGATGAGACAGTAGATGCTGCTTCTAAGACAAGCATATATTTTACCTCTAATGCATGTATTTCAATTCTAAAATATTTTTATAGTTCTCATTCTTAAACAGTGAATCACATGACCTGCACCTAGTTATATTTTGTGTATGTCCTAGGATTACTAATATCACTGCAGATATCAGGCTTTAGTATACTAGACTGTACAATGTGATAAAAATCAAACATCTGAATCCTAACATGCGTTCATACTTGTATAAATTTGTCAGTTCCAAATGCTTTTCTTTCTATAGTCGTAGTCTAGGAATTAACATCATTCTACTATTTCCACTAAAGTTTTATAAGCTAGTTAGTTAGAAAGCCTTAATGTCTCACTATGCTCATTCTAGGAGATTTTTGTTGGTATACACCAAAATCCATGTAAACAGACAGGGCTGCAAGAGCAAAGAGTAGCTATGAATTAAAGCAGTTATGTTTCTGCCAAGAAGTTAAATTACCTGGATTCTGAAATATCATAACCTATATGCATCTATATCCTCACACTGCTTGCTGTAAATGAGACCTGGCTTCATTCTGGGCACTTAGCTTCAAGGCAGTCTTGTCCAATAAGATGCTCAGTAGAAGTGGCAGGAAGGCTAACAGGATGTCACACAGAAGTCAACTCAGAAATGCCTCTAATCTTCTAAATAGATCACTAATTCTTGAGTATACTGGATTCCTGTGAAAAAACAGAAATTTATGCCTCCTGCTATCTCTGAGCTTGTATCAAACATTTAAAAGAGGTTTAGGCAACAAAAGCCTCCTAGAACTTTTGAAATTTAATATATACTAGATGGCAAATATTGGGTTTTCATATTCTCTAAGTAAATTTTCTACCCTCTGCCCTAGTTAGCATTACATTGTGGTTATTGTTCTCAGTATAATCTTGCATAACAATTTTGGCCCCACAGGAGTGATAAATACATGTCTTGTCAGCACACAGCTAACTCTACATATGTGAAAGTAAATGAACTCTGTCAGTATGTGATACTGCTGAACAGAAATTGATGATCTGGCATTTTAACTTCCAGCATTATTGAAATCATCTTCTGTCAAGAACATTATGTGTTTTTTAATACCCAAGACTATCATTTTGTGACTGACTTACAAATGTTGCATTAAATTTAAATAGCATGCTAACCTACTTAATTAGCTCAAATAATTTAATCTATATCAACTTTTACATAATAACTTATAGATCATCTTTTATTTCACTGAAACTGTTTAAATAATCAATGGAAAAAATAAATCAAATCAAATCTGCATAATTTATATTGCCAGTTCAATGCTGTAGTTGAGCAGACTTGAGTGGTTTATATGTCATGCTCTGTGTGCTCCTGCTGCATACTGTGAGGGAAGTTCAGGTGAACTCTGAATTTTCAAAACAGGTGCATTGACCTATGATGATGTGCATGTACACTTCACTCAAGAGAAGTGGTAGTCTTTGCTGGATCCATCTCAGAAAAGACATTACAAAGATGTGATGGTGGAGATATACAGGAACCTCATTGCTACAGGCTACTATTAGGAAGAAGACCATAATATTGAAGAATACTGGCAAAGTGCTAGAAGATATGGAAGGCATGAAAGAAATCATGCTGGACAGAAATCCTATGGATATACACAATGTGATAAAGCATTCACATATCACAATCATCTGCAAAAGCATGAAAGAATACAAATTCAAGGGAAACCCTCAAAGGCTTTCAATATAGTGAAGCCCTTTATGTCATAGTAGTTTCAAAATACATAAAAGAACAAATCCTGCAGAGAAACCCTACATATGTCATCAATGTGGTAAAGGTTTTTCACAGCACCACTCTCTTAAAGTACATGAAAAAAAAAACATACTGAAGAGAAACCCTATGAATGTAAGCAATGTGGTAAAGTCTAAACATCACTCTACTTTGATTTGCTTAAAAGAATGCATATTGGAGAGAAGCCTTATGAATATAATCAATGGGGTAATGCATTTTCACAATGCAGATATCTCAAATACATAAGGAAATACAAACTGGAGAGAAACCCTATAAATGTAATCAATGTAATAAATCCTAATCACGACAGTCATCCCCGAATACATAAAAGAACACATACTCGAAAGAAACC
>NW_022196912.1:580843-587716 GCF_008632895.1 Mastomys coucha | reverse complement strand
AATGGTTAACAAGGAAGTACACAGATGCCAGGTAGAAGTGATAAGAGAGAGAGCTTTACTGAAATTCAATCAGTATTTATAGTTACGCTAGGAACCAGACCCAGAGGAATTCCAAACTTGCTCATCTTAACATAAACAGGAGAAAATCCATTAACACCAGACAAGTTGGAGATCTTGAAAGGAAGATCTGGTAAACCTTTAACATAAGCATGAGACCTGCTCTTTGATCTAAGGAGCAGCAGTCAGGACTCCACACAGCAGGTGCTCAACTCCAGCTTGCAGCCTGTAGGGGCTGCTTTACAGAACCAAGTCACTCCCAAGCAACAAGGGGGGTGGGGGGAAGGAGTCCACACCGGGCCAGTTGGGGAAGCAGCCAATGGCCAACACACCTCAGTTCTCACATGGCTGGTGACTCCTTCTCCCTCTGTAGCATGGTGAATCTTTTTCTCCTCCCCTGAAGATGCCTTCCTGTAGTAAAACTGGAAGTCCTTCCTATTCTACCCAGCTCACTGGCTATTAGGATCTTTATATGATCAAGAACCAATTGGGTAACAGGAGCTTCATTGTTCACGTGTAGATTCCTGATCAAAGTGTCAGAAGCAACCCCTACATATGACTAAGGACCTATGAGGTTTCCTGCTATGTCATTTTTTATTTTGGTGATATGATATGTGCCGCATATATACATATACATATATATACATACACATATATATATACATATATATATATAACTCATTATATATATATATATATGCATATATATATATGGGGTGTGTGTGTGTGTGTGTGTGTGTGTTTAGGTTGAGGAGTACAGGCACAACCCACCATTCTGATAAAAATGGCTGGAGGCAGAAAATAGAGTGGGTGATCAGTTAATGGTAGAAACATGAAAGTGACAGTCTTTGGACAAGAATCAGTTCCACAGGAAATCAGCTTGAGTTATAGATGTTAGAATCATGGCAAAATGGAGAAGAAAATTCTGTGACTGTAAGATATTTGCAGCATGGATAATTATTTTCAGAAAGAGGAAACACTATACACCTTAGCTTACAGATGGAATAACTATATCTGACAGTGTTGTGAGCATGGGGAAGAGAGATAGTGCATTGGGTAGGGGTTGCTCTTTGAAAAAGCAAAATGTTGATCAACAAGATAATCTTGATTACTGTAAGACACTGTGAATTTGTCAAATGTCAATGAGGTCTAACTCATTAAACATAAAATTTGCAGTTATTAAATGTTAGCATGGTAAATTCACATTTAACCCAATCTTAAATTAAAGTATTCCATGCTACAGTGGAGTATTATTATTAATTTGTACCAGTACAGTTGATATGTTGACTCACACAGATGAAGTGCTACTTTCTAGACCCTCCTAGTTTGTATGTCAATTTTGTAATTCTCATGAGAATGTAAACAGTAATTTTTTTCTTAAAAGGTGTTGTCCCTGCCTTAACTGTATTTTATACAAAGGTCATATGCCTTATCTGTGGTTTAGTGTGAATAATGATCCCTTTCTATGTGAACATGACCTCATGCTAAGTATCCTTACATATATATATGTATATATACATATATATATATATATATATATATATATATATTATGAAACTAAATCTAGGAATGATTATTGACCCAGTCATAGTCACACAGCTCTTGGAAAATAGTCAAGTCTTGACATTCCCAACTAGTTTCCACACTATATTCAACTTCCAGTCACACAAGTGTTCCAGTGAAACATGTCATTCAGAGGGCAGTCATGTGCAGAATACCATCTATAGCTACACCCTCATGAGGGTCATTGGCTTATAATAATTTTTATGAGTAATTATCTTAAAATCTTAGTATTGTCAAGACTCTAATCTTGTTTTTCTCTTCTAACATTACAGTTCAATAGAACAGAAAGTTCAGTGGCTCTATTTTCTGAGAAGGTATTTTACTTGTGATTATACATTAATTCTGTACTAATATGGGAATTCTGTGCTTCATTTCTTTCTTAAAAATATAATCGGTAAACTGTTTCCAAATATTTTGTTGATTAGATGGTCACTGGGTACTGCTTTAGATTCTCTTGTCTGTCGCATATTTCATTTAATTTTGAGGAAGTTCTGCATTCATTATTTCCTTTTTATATTGGACTAAATAGTACTCTTCAGTCTTACTTTACATTCCACTCCATAGATGTTATTCTACCATGTCCATTCAAGCCTACGTCTTCCTTTAAGATCAAGCAGATTTTTGCCTTTTCTTTGTGTATTACTCAGAGAAATTTCTCCAGAGCCATAGAACTTAGAACATACACGGCTGTCTCTATATATGAAGGGAATTTACTATAATGACTTAAGGTCTGTAGTCTTAACTAAGACAACAATAGGCAGCTCTGAATGGGAAGACAAAACAACTAGTAGTTCTTCAGTCTATTAGGCTAGTTTGTTTCATTTGATCTTCTGTATAAACTGGAATCCTGAAGATGTAGACATCAACAAATGTGCTGGAAGTAAGTTCAAACAGTCAAAGAGTGAGTCTCACTTCTTCCAATGTCCTTATATAGGCCTTCAGCAGAAGGTGTGGCTCAGATTAAAGGTGTGTACCACCATGCCTAGATCAGGACCTTGCTTTGTCCCAGGCTGATCTTGAACTCAGATCCACTTCCTTCATTCTCTAGGGATTAGTGTTGGATGTGTTCTACCTTGCCTGGGCCTAAGCTTTTCATGGCCACTATGCCTCAAGATCTCCAAGTTAGGGTCCAAGTCAGAAGCCTCTGTCTTCCAGGACCTGGATCACAGGTATGATTGAGGCATTTCTGGATTGTAGCTCATTCCAGATGTAGTCAAGTTGACAACAACCTTGCAAACAAAATGTCCTGAGGACTGGCTCTGCTTCCTTGGTCTATGAGTCTGATCATGTCTTTGTTTCTGAAACATTTTTAAATGTTCCCTAATCCAATAATGCATATTTCTAAACTGATGTTCTTGTATTTAACACCAAGATGATACTTATAAAATATTAACAGTGATTAGCTTAAATAAGCTACTAGCAAGTTAATTTTACTGTATCGTGTTTTTATTGCCTTTGAGCAGATGCATTGATGAAGCCAAGAAGGGTATCAAGAAAACTTTCTCAATGCAGATATTCACTAAGGACATCCCAACCTGTGACACTGTATGTAAATACCAAACCAAAACTGATATTTCAGGTTTATGAGTAACAGAGAGACAGGCTGGTTGTGGAGTAATGGAAGATGGAGACATAAGAGGATAGAGTGAAGAGGTAGTAAAATTTATGCATATAGAAAAGCTGTATGGGCATAGCATGCATACATGTGTTTTTATATATGATATATGAAAGAAATATGAAGATTGATCCACATGCTAAAGAAAAAATATTTTTTCTTAAATGAAAATTACACTATTGTTAGAATTAAACTGCTATTCCCCCTGAGTTCTTATTGCATATATATTAACTTACGTGTTGTTCACCTACTATTTGTTTTAAAATAATCCTGTGTAGTAAAAAGTAATTGTTATTATATAAGAAAATCATAAATAAATCCTAACAGAGCAAATTATTATCATGAATTAATTTGCTCTCCACATCCACATGTTTCATAACATTTTATCTCTGGACTTCTGTCCTCTGCTCTTTCAGTATTTCTTTGTGCATCCTCACACCTTCTTTGGAAGGCCAGCTACATAACCATGGCTCTTTATGCTTGTGTTTATTGGAATGTTCTAGGCATAGGGATATCTTTTCATATATCTTCTATTTAGAAATCATTTTTTATTAACTTACCATTGGTATGTGTGTGTGTGTATGTGTGTGTGTGTGTGTGTGTGTGGTCATATGTGTGTATAGTGTGTAGAAAATAACTCATAACTTCACACATACTAAGTAATAGTTCTATCATTGAGTTATACAAATAGCTATTAAATAATTGTCTATTTGGAGCTGGAGATATGGCTCAGTGGTTAAGAGCACTGACTGTTCTTCCAGAGGTCCTGGGTTCAATTCCCAGTAAGCACGTGGTGGTCCAAAACCATCTGTAATTAGATCCAATGGCCTCTTCTGGTGTGTCTGAAGTCAGCTACAGTATACTTATATAAATAAAATAAATAAAACTTTTAAAAGTCAAATATATTATTGTTCTGTTTTCCCCATTGGATTTAGTGCAGAACAGAAACTTAACAGTTATGCAACATGTAGAACACTGAAGACCATTCCTGCTGTAAACCAGAATAGAGTGTAGCTCAGAGGATCACCCTCTCTCTGACTTTTACAAATGTTAATGGGTGAAAAAATTATCTAGAGTTGATATTCTAACATGTCACTGTTGAAATTCCACTAAACAAACCAAGGTGTGTATAATGATCACCATGCAATTTGATCTTCATACTTTCTTGGTAATACAAAACAGTAATTAAAGAGACAGTGCAGTTTAAAAGTAATTTCTAACCAGTGACATACATTAGGAGAAGACTCACTAGCTTGGCTGAACCAGATGTGTCCTCAGGGTCAGAGAAGAGCAGAAGAGCAGATAGTCTTGTAGGGAAATGCTCTTTTGCTTCTGTTGTTTGATTTCCCCTATGGTATATGCTCAGTATTGTACATGAGCAATCTCTCTGATGTCTTTTAACACCATTGTGACTTAGATCCAATTCATTGAAAGGAAACATTTTTACTAATTTTCACTCATGATTCTAGTGCTTTCATATTTCACCCTGCCATAATTATTAACATATTCTATAGTTGAGAAGATTGCTAACACGTACTTTTTAGCTTTTCTTCAAGTGATGATATGGTTATTTCCTCTTTGTCCTTGAAGAGATGTCTTCAGAACATAAAAACATTCTTCTCATTTAAATATCCTCCATCACTTTTTTCGCCATGTTCTCTACAGAGTATTCAGCAATGATCCTTTATATGTTTATCAATTCTTTGGTGGTTTTCTTTGATTTTATATTTATAGTTGCCTTGTAGGTTTGAGAGTTCTCTGAATCATCTATATATTTCATTACAGTTAAGAGTGTATTTCATTACATTCTTGCTAGTATATTTGCTATTATAATTTAAAGCTTTCTTTTCCTCTTTATTTTCCCTTTTTATTTTATTCTTAAGATGGACTGTAGATCTCTCAGAATGCTTATTTTTAATGTTTATTTTTAAAATACATAGATGCATATGATTTCAGAATCATCTCTATTTGATAATTTCTTATAAGTATAGAAATCCACTGCCAAATCACTTGCATGAATCTCAAGATATCCCCAAACCTCTCCCTCAGTTGTACATGCCTACTCCTATTCTTGAATTCAAATTCAAATATATAAAATATTGATTTTTTGACTTAATATTGTCTAGGTAACGATTAACTGTCCTTCTGAGTCCGTGCCTATGCCATGGCTGGAGGACAGCATTTTGCTATATAGAATTAAATAATCTGTTTTGAAATTCATACATTGGTAGTGCTAGCAACAACTTACTGTTTCATAGTTACTTTACTAACATGGAATTTCAATATTTACAAGGTTTTAAATTTTTCTCTGGAGGTATAGTTCATTTTTTCTACATTAATCATTTTTAAGTGTCATTAAACAATTACTAAAACCTATTTTTCCTCACAGTAGGATTAAGTGATCTATTATAAGGTTGGTTTTCTCTCCTGAGAATTACTTACACGTCCCTGGTTCACCATGAGTTAAAAACATTTTAACATGTACAGAAAAATCCCGGTTGGTTTTTCATTTCCATGCTTTAAAAACTCTTTCCATGCTTTTAGAACTCGTTTGTTTAAAAACACTCTATCTCTTGAAATGTGTCTGTTTTATAAACAACATCACAATCAGCAAGAAATGCACACATCTTTGCAATCATTAGTTAGATCTTGGTATGTCCGAAATGCTCTAAGAACACATTATTTTATAATAATGTCAATTAAAATTCTATGGAATTATTTCTTTATCATGTGTGTGGTTTTCTATAATACTTTGTTGTTTGTAAATTATAGAGAAGTTTTCAGATTTTCAACAAAGTATTAGAAGCTTTTCTATTCTTAAATTTATTATGCTCACTCCTGTGTGTGTGCATGTGTGTGTGTGTGTGTGTGTATGTGTGATTCTGTGCACGTGTATGTGTGTTCGTATATTTGGTGTTCGAATGTGTCTTTCTTGAGTGTAATTTCTGAGACATGAATTATAGTTTATCAAGAGGTGGCTATCTCTACATTCTCAGCAAAAAGGAACTCTACATTCCTTCCTATTTACATTACAACCACAAGTACAGAGATGTTCTTACACATTCTAAGATGTTTTTGCATAATTGTTATTGTTTAGGTAGCAAGCTGTAAAATCAATTATTGTAAGATGTTCTTTAATCATAAAATTTAAGTAACCTGGCATGTGAAGATATGATCTTAGATGAATCTTCAGTAAAACACACAAACACAGAAACACACACACACAGACACATAGGCACACATACACCACACACACAATTATTTTCAAGGTAATCGCTTATGCCCAGCTGTTAGAAGACAATAAATAAAAACTCTGTGAAAGGGATGGCTTACAAAGTGGTTTCTTTGGTCTTGTTTCAAAGTTATTTCTGGATATCCAAGGGGACACTTGTGCTATATTTCTTATTTAAGGGATTGTTTCCTAGACACTTACAATGCTTATATTATATGGAGCATTAAATGGAGAGAGTACACACTCATGTTTTATTTTTTGATTTTGTTTGTTTTTTGGTTTTTTGGTTTTTGTTAATTGCAGCTTGCTTCTAAAGGAGTCAAAGGCAGGAAATAATCAAACTCAGGACAGAAATCAACCAAATAGAAACAAAAAGAACTATACAAAGAATCAACCAAACCAGGAG
>NW_022196912.1:567162-578144 GCF_008632895.1 Mastomys coucha | reverse complement strand
GAGTTAGAGAAAGGACCAATGGAGCTGAGGGGTTTGCAGCCCCTTAGGACGAACAACAATATGGACTACTAGTACCCTCAGAGCAACCAGGGTCTCAATCACCAACCAAGGACTGCACATGGAGGGGTCTGATTGTTCTGGCAGTATGTGTATAGTAGAGGATTGCAATTTGATTATCAATAGGAGGAGAAGAGCTCGGCCCTGTGAAGGTTCTGTGCCCCAGTGTAGGGGAATGCGAGGGTCAATAAGTGGGAGAGGGTGGGGTGGCAGGCATGGGGAGGGGGGAGGCAACAGGGGTTTGTTTTTGTTGTTTTTGTTTGTTTCTTTGTTTTTTGGAGGGGAAACTGGGAATGGAGAAATTTACATGTAAATAAAGAAAATATCTAATAAAAAAAATTGCAGCTTGCTTCTATCCTGATATTCTTAGAACTGTGCACATGCTGTGCATGAAAGTAAGGGTATAAAATGTTGGAATTCTAGATGGGGAAGAAACAAAGGGTTGTGATCAAATTTAACCACCTCCTTGCCCTTCTGCTGCTATAATGAAAGAAAAATCTGGATGTTGATTTCTTTCACCCATGGCTGCTCAGTCTTCCTTTATTATACACAACCTGTTACAATTATGTTTGAATACCAAGTACCCATGTACTGATTAATTTTGTGATAATTATGGTAGATTGACAGTTTCCAGAGTTATTTCAAGGGAAAAAACAAGATGTTTATTCTATATTAGTATTTCCATTAGAGATTATTGTAGAATATTTTAATAGTTAGACAAAAACTAATTTTGTAATCATCAGCTTCAAAGTTATTTTGTACCCTTCTTCTCTGTACTTTTCACAGACTTTATCTGTAACAGCAACAAAGACTGATACGGTGGATGGTATAATTGGGAAATTACTACCAATGATAAGAATGCCTGTAAGTTATTTTCAAGTTACTTGGAGTTAAAATCGAATTTTGTTTTTGAGATCCATATATGTGCAAATGTGTATGCATATAAGTAATACAGATGAAAATTAATCATGATAAATTTACAAATCATATTTTACAATCTTCTCCTTTGGGAACTAGAGGCATCTGAGATTTAATAACAGTCTTGAGAGGGAATTTTTTCTTGAATTTCTTGTCTACTTTTCCATAGATATGAAACTCATAGCACAATGGTTTTGAGCTATACTTGTTTTATTTTTACTTTTTAAAATTTACTTAATATACTTTTTACACTCCATATTTTATCCCCCTCCCACCCACCCTCCGACTGTTCCACATCTCATACACCCTTGTCTCCAAGTGGATGTCCCCACCCCCTACCCCACCTGGCCTCTACTTACTCTGGGTCCTCCAGTCTCTTGAGGGTTAAGTGCATCATCTCTGAAGGAGCACAGGTCTGGCAGTCCTCTACTGTATGTGTGTTAGGGGCCTCATATCTGCTAGTGTATGCTGCCTGTTCAGTGATTCAGTGTTTGAGAGATCTCTGTGGTTCAGATTAATTAAGATTGCTGGTCCTCCTTCAGGATCACCCTTCTCCTCAGCTTGTTTCAGTCTTCTCTAATTCAACAACAGGGGTCAGTTGCTTCTATTCTTTAATTGGGTGCGAATATCTGCATCTGACTTTTTCAGGGCCTTGTTGGGTCTTCTGGAGTGCAGCCATGCTATGTCCCTTTTTGTGAGCACTCCATAGCCTCAGTAACAGTGTCAGGCCTTGGGACCTCCCCTAGAGCCTGTTGCTGGACCTTCTTTTCTTCAGGTTCATCTCCATTTCCAACCCTGTAATTCTTCAAGACAGGAACAATTATGGGTCAGAGTTATGACTGTGGGGTGGCAACCCTATCCCTCAATTGATGTCCTGTCTTCCTGCTGGAGTTGGGCTTTATGGGATCCCCCTACATACTATCCAGCAGTTCCTCTAAGGTTCCTCCTTTTGAGTCCTGAGAGTCTTTCACCTACTAGGTCTCTGGTACATTCAGGAGGGTCCCCCCAACCTCCTATCTGCCGAGGTTGCCTGTTTGCATTCTTTCTTCTGGACCTCAGGGCTTCAGTCCTTTTCCCTTACCCAATACCAGATCAGGTTCCCCTCTACCCCCAACTATGTCCCCCCAGTCAACTTTCCCTTCCCAGTTGTGATTGCTTTCTTCTCTCTCCCAAGTGGGCACTCCAGCCTGTTGACCTTTTTGAGTTCTGTGGACTAATCTTGGGTATTCTGTAATATTTTTTTTGTCAAATATCCACATAATAGTGAGTACATACCGTGCATGTGCTTTCGGTTCTGAGTATGTCACTCAGGATGATATTTTCTACTTCCATCCATTTGCCTGCAAAACTCTGGATGTCCTCATTCTTAATAGCTGAATAGTATTCCATTGTGTAAATGAACCACATTTTCTTTATCCATTCTTCTGCTGTGGGACATCTGGGTTGTTTCCACCTTATGGCTATCAGAAATAAGGCCACTAAGAGCATAGTTGAATACGTGCCCCTGTGGCATGGTGGGAAATCTTTTGTTTATATTCCCAAGAGTACTATAGAGCTGGGCCTTCAGATCTAATTCCAAATTTTTAAAGAATCTCCAGATTGATTTCCATAGTGGTTGTACCAGTTTGCACTCCCACCAGCAATGGAGGAGTATTCCTCTTTCACCACATCCTCTCCAACTTGTGTTGTCGACTGAGGTTTTGATCCTAGTCATTCTGATTGGTTAAATCTCAGGGTAGTTTTGACTTTCATTTCTATGATGATTAAGGACTTTGAAATTTTCTTTAGGTGCTTCTCAGATATTTGAGATTCTATAGAATTCACTCTTGGTTTAGTTCAACACATGTTTTTGATTGGGTTATGTTTTTTTGGTGATTAACTTCTTGAGTTCTTTATATATTTTGGATATTAGCCCACTATCAGATGTGAGGTGATTGAAGATTTTTTCCAAATCTGTAGGTTGCTGAATTGTCTAATTGACTATGTCCTTTGCCTTAAAGAAGAAGCTTTACAGTTTCATTCAGTCCTATTTATCAGTTCTTGATCTTAGAGCGTGAGCCATTGGAGTTCTGTTTAGTAAATGTCTCCCTGTGCCAATGAGTTCCAGGCTCTTTCCCACTTTCTCTTCTATTAGATTCAGTGTATCTGGTTTTATGTTGAGGTCCTTGATCCATTTGGACCTCAGCTTTGTACAAGGTGACAAATATGGGTCTATTTTCATTCTTTTACATACAAACAGGTAGTTAAACCAGCACCATTTAGTGAAGATGTTTTATTTTTCCATTGTATTTTTTAGCATCTTTGTCGAAGATCAAGTGACCATAAGTGTGTGGTTTTATTTCTGGATCTTCAATTCTATTCCATTGATCAATGACGTGTCTCTCTGTGTACCAATACCATACAATTTTTATCACTATTGTTCTGCTATAAAGCTTGAGGTCTGGGATAGTGATTTCCCCTACCTGTTCTTTAATTGTTAAGAATTGCTTTTGCTACCTGGGTTTTTTGCCTTTCCAGATGAATTTATGAATTCCTCTTTCCATGTCTTTGAAGAATTGTGTTTGGATTTTGATGGGGATTACATTGAATCTATAGATTGCCTTTGGAAGTATGGCCATTTTTACTACATTAATTCTGCCAAACCATGAGCATGAGAGACTCTCCATTTTCTGAGATCTTCTTTGATTTCTTTCTTGAGAGACTTTGAAGTCATTGTCACATGTGTCTTTCACTTGTCTGGTTAGAGTTACCCCAAGATATTTTCTATAATTTGTGGCCATTGTGAAGGGAGTCATTTCCCTAATTTCTTTCTCAGCCTGCTTATACTTTGTGTAAAGGAAGGCTACTGATTTATTTGAGTTAATTTTATATCCAGCCACTTTGAGTTTGTTTATATAGTGGATTATATTAATGGATTTTTGTATATTAAATAAACCTTGCATCGATGGGATGAAGCATACTTGATTGTGCTGAATGATGGTTTTGATGTGTTCTTGGATTCAGTAGGTAAGGATTTTAGTGAGTATTATTGCATCGATATTCATAGGCAAGATTGGTCTGAAGTTCTCTTTTTTGGTGTGCTTTATGTATCAGAGTAATTGTGGCTTCATAGAATGAGTTTGGTAGTGTTCCTTGTCTTTAGATTTTATGGAATCATTTGAGGAAAATTGTTATCAGGTCTTCTATGAAGGTCTGCTAGAATTCGTCACTAAATCTATCTGGCCTTGGGGCTTTTTTTTTTTTTTTTTTTTTTTTTTTTTTTTTTTTTTTTTTTTTTTTTTTTTTTTTGGTTGGGAGATCTTTAACAACTTCTTCTATTTCCTTATGCAATATGAGCCCGTTTGAATATTTTACCTGCTCTTGATTTAACTTTGGTATGTGACATCCGTCTAGAAAATCATCCATTTTGTCTAGATTTTCCAATTTTGTTGAGTAAAGGCCTCTATAGTCGGATCTGATAATATTTTGAATTTCCTCCATTTCTGTTACATCTCCCTTTTCATTTCTGTTTTCATTTCTGATTTTGTTAATGTGAATACTGCTTCTCATCCCTTTAGTTAGTTTGGCTAGAGGTTTTTCTCAAAGAACCAGCTTCTGGTTTTGTTGCTTCTTTGTATTGTTTCCTTTGTTTCTATTTGGTTGACTTTGGCCCTGAGTTTAACTATTTCCTGCCTTCTACTCCTCTTGGTGAGTTTACTTCTTTTTGACCTAGAGCTCACAGGTGTACTGTTAAGTTGATAGTGTAAAATCTCTCCTTTTTTCTTTCCCAGAGCACTTAATTCTATGAACTTTCCTCTTACACCGCTTTCATTGTGTTCCATAAGTTTGGGTATGATGTGTCAACATTTTCATTGCAAACCATGAAGTCTTTCATTTCCTTCTTTATTTCTTTCCTGACCAAGCTATCATTGAGCAAATAGTTTTTCAGTTTCCACATATATGTGTTTGGGCTTTCTGTAGTTTTTGATGTTATTAAAGACCAGCCTTAGGCCATGGTGATCTGAAGGATGCATGGTATTATTGCAATCTTCTTGTATTGGTGAGGGTTGTTTTGTGACCAATTATGTGTTAGATTTTGCAGAAGGTACCATGAGATGCTGAAGAGAAGGTGGATTCTTTTGCTTTAGGGTGAAAAGTTCTGTAGATATCTGTTAAATCCATTTGGTTCATAATCTCTCTTAGTTTCTCTGTGTCTCTGTTTAGTTTCTGTTCCAATGAGCTGTCCTTTGGTGAGAGTGAGATATTGAAATCTCACACTATTATGGTGTGGGTTTCAGTGTGTGTTTTGAGCTTAGTAGATTTTCTTTTATGAACTTGGGTGCTCTTGCATTTGGGGCATAGATGTTCACAACTGAAATTTTCTCTTGGTGAAATTTTCCCTTGATGAGAATGAAATGTGCTTCTTCCTCACTCTTGACAACTTTTCGTTAAAATTCTATTTTATTGGACATTAGGATGGCAACTCCTACTTGTTTTCTGGGACTATTTGCTTGGAAGACCTTTGTTCATCCTTTTAATTTGAGATACTGTGTGTCTTTGTTATTGAGGTATGTTTCTTGTATGCAGCAAAATGCTGGATCTTGTTTGTGTACACAGTCTTGTAGCTTATCTCTTTTTATTGGTGAGTTGAGTCCGTTAATATTGAGAGAAATTAAAGTGAGATAAAGTTTCCTGATATATTTATTCTTGTAGGTTTCTTTGTGTTCTTGTGGCTTTCTGCTTTTGGCTTTATTGTAAGATGCTTAATATCTTGTCCTGTCTTTGGTGCAGGTACCTACCTTGTGTTGGAGTTTCCCTTCCACGACCCTCTGTAGGGTTTTGTTGGCAGATAAATACTGTTTGAATTTGTTTTTTTCCTGGAATATTTAGGTTTCTTCATCTGTATTGATTGAGAATTTTGCTAGGTATAGTAGCCTTGGCTGGCATTTGTGTTTTCTTAGAGTCTGCATGACCTCTGACCAGGCTCTTCTGGCTTTCATAATCTCTGTGGAGAAGTCTGGTGTGATTCTGATGGGTCTACCTTTGTATGTTACTTGGCCTTTTTCCCTTGGAGCTTTTAATATTCTTTCATTGTTCTGTGCACTTAGTGTTTTGATAATTATGTGAGAAAATTTTCTTTCCTGGCTCTATTTGTTGTTCTATAGGCTTCTTGTACCTTTATGTACATCTCTTTCTTTAGGTTGGGGAAATTTTCTCCTTTTGTTTTGTTGGAGACATTTTCAGGGTTTTTGACCTGGGAATCCTCATTATCTTCTATTATGATTATTCTTAGATTTGGTCTTTTCATTGTGTCTGAAATTCTTCGATGCTTTGGGTTAGGATTTTTTTTTTTATGTTTTCAATTTTCTTTGACAGATCTGTCAATCTTTTCTACTTTATCTTCTACAAGTGAGATTCTCTCTGCTGTCTCTTGTATTATTTTGGTAAAACTTACATCTTTAATTCCTGACCTCTTTCCTAGGATTTCCATTTCCAGTTTTTCTTCCATTTGTGTTTTCTTTATTGTTTCCACTTCCACTTTAAGGTATTGGATAACTTCATTCAATTCTTTCATCTGTTTACCTATGTTTTCCTGTATTTCAGTGAGTTATTTTGATCCTCCTTAAAGGACTGTGTTATTTTCATGAGATAGGATTTTAGGACAGATTCCTGATTTTCTGGTGTATTGGTATATTCAGAGCTTGCTGTGGTTGGAGAACTGGGTTCTGATGATGCCCACATATTTTGGCTTCTGTTTCTTAGGGTCTTGCACTTGCCTTTTGCCATCTGAATACCCCTGGTGTTTGTAGGTCTGGGTGATTGTCTGGAGTCTGCCTCTTTTGTCCCTCGGTTGATTCAGGTCTCCCAGTAGGTCTGTGGCGCTGGCTATCTCAGATCACCTATGAGGCCTTTCAACTCTGGGCTCTTCACAGGGGAAGTGCATATACTGATATGTAGGTCTGGCTGCAGTAGTTCTCCTGGGATGCCTTCAGACTGTTGGGTCTTCAGTGGAGCATGCTATCCCTTGCTCAACTGCTCTGAGTGCAGCAGATCCTCAACTGCTCTGAGTGCAATGGGTCCACTAGGGTGGATGGCTCGCAGGAGTAGACCAACCAGGACTCCAAGCTATACTTTTGCTATCACTAGATAATAAAGGTACATTGTATTAAAGTGAGATTAATTTGTAGTGTGCACACACCTGATTTAAAGTATGCCAATATTACAAGCAACAAGATCTTTCTTCCTTTCTGCCTGCCTTCCTTCTTGCTTTCCTTCCTTCCTTCCTTCCTTTCTTTCTTTCTCTTCATTAAAATTTTATTGCACTTCTTTTATGGTATATGACACCTCTCCTCTTCCATTCCTTCTTCTTTTCATTTCCTGTGTGTGGAATTGTAAGTGTAGATATTTTGGTATTGTTGTGTTGTTTTTAAAATCTTTAATAAATGTATTTGTGTATTTCTTTCTCTCTTCATACTTATCTGTATATGTGGTCTTTCTGATATTGAATTTGTACCTCTGTGTAATTCTATCTATCTGTCTGCCTATCTATCTATCTATCTATCTATCTATCTATCTATCTATCTATCTATCTCTCACTCTGCATGTGTCTTTGTATGTGTGTGTATGTGTGTATGTCCCTCTCTATCACTTCCTGTGAGTTTGAAGTTTTTATAATGACTCACTGAGTGTCAGTCTGTTTCTGTCTGTCTGTCTCGCTATTTTCTCTCCTTTTGTGTCTGGGTGGGTGGAGGTTTGAGTGTCTACTTGAGTGGGACTTTGTCTCCTAGTGCAATACTTAAGAACTCTGTGGGACAATTTCTTAGTTTTAATCAACAATCCACAAGAAAGTACAATTTAGCCAGGTGGTGGTGCCTCACACCTTTAATCCCAGCACTTGGGAGGCAGAGGCAGGCGGATTTCTGAGTTCGAGGCCAGCCTGGTCTACAGAGTAAGTTCCAGGACAGCCAGGGCTACACAGAGAAAGCCTGTCTTGAAAAAAACAACAAAAAAAAAAAGTACAATTAATGGTAACTCCAAGTAGAATATATCATTTTGTCACTCCTGGAAGTTGCTAACGATTTCAATAGATTGTTCTATTTATACGATTGTTTCAAATGATTCCATCACTCTGCATGCAATAATTATGTTGTGGAACTTCTTTCCAGCATCTGGCCTATTTTCAGGTTAGACTTCCCACCTTCCAGCTTCAACCATTCCACAGACTGGCTATCTTTGAATGAAAGCCAATGGTTGTATGTACTCCTAGGCACCATCAAAGCCTCTCTGTTTTTAGTATATTTTTCTCAGTCTTACCAAAATAACCATATATTTCAAATGTGCTTTATCAAGTCATCATAATCACTGTGAGTATATGGCTCTTTGGGTACTGGGTGTGTTCAGGTCAAATCAACTTACAATATTCCACTGACAGACTGGAGAGACCTATGTGAGTCATTTTCTTATAATATTGGTCTTGGTTAGTGTTGATGGCTGAATGCAATTTCTTATTCTACAATGGATCAGTAGACCAGGGTTCCCTCAGAAAGGAAGGGTAAGTACCCAAGGGTTTTCTCCTGAAGTCAGTCCTGATGCCTCAAACCTATGTTCAGAAGATATGTCATTAGTACTGATCCTAATAACTTCCTTGCTACAGAGCTGGAAGTTTGTAAATAAATAAAATTACTAGATTCTTCAAGACTCTACTGTCAGATTATTTGTGATGGTTGGTATTTTTTTACTCCCAGAACCATGAAGATTATGAACTGTGGTTCTGCCCTGGCCATGAGGAAGCTTCAAGAGCACTCCAAGGTATGTAACAGGGTAACCTTAGGAAGGACTAGCTGAGTTCAGTGGTCTAACTCTGAAATCTCAATGTTTTCATTATTTGATCTTAAGGGTAAGATAACATCTCATTGTAAAAGAGTCTGAGGTCTGACAAAAAAAACAACAATCGTCTGTGTTTTCTACTAGAGAAACATACTTTTCCTAAAAAGAAACAAAACAAAACTCCAGATTATTGTTTCTGAAAAATATTACTTGATAAAAAATCATTTGATAATAATTATAGAAAATCCTACTAGCAAAAGAAATTTTTCATTGATTCCTCACACCCAGGTGATTGTTCATAGGCACCCATAACTCCAGTTTCAGGGTATCAAATTCTCTGGTCTGACATGCTCAGGTATCAGGCTCAATATGGTACAAATATATAATTTGAAGCCTAACTGTTACAAACAGAAACAAGTCTGATATTAAAATGAAAACACATTCAAGGAAAAATTCAGTGTCTTTAAGGAAACTGTGGTCACAAGACTTTTTTCTTTTGTTTCTGTGTGAAGATTTCTCATAAGTAGTAAGAAATGTGGTGACTTTAAAAAAATTCTGTTTCTTTTGTTTTGGTGCTTTTGACTCAGGATTAAAACCTGAAAAGAGTTAGTGACGGCAGTAGGTTGGAGCAAAAATCCCCAAAGTTCTATCCAATACGGCTGAGGGACATTGAATGAACATTGTTGCTTTGTTTTTGTTCTTTTTACATAGTCATTCCAACTATCCATGAAATACATGGTTACAGGAAGTCCCTCACCCTCCCAAAAGCCACTCCTAAGAGGAGGATGTCCAGGTCCATGCCCTGAGTCCGCACCAGGGAAAGTGACAGCACTGCTTCCGTCTAAGTTATGTACTGCAAATACTTTTAAAAATCTTCCACCTTAATACTAATTCATTTTTGTTTTTAACTTCTGAATGGTCAGCCATTGTGCCTCCCAACTTGATGTATGAATGCTTTCATCTCCTTGGGAGTGGGTTGAGGTATTGAGGCAGCCAAGGTTGGCCTGTAAGCTGACTTGAGACCTTTGTAATAAAAGTGAACACCTTACAAACAGACAAACAAGAACTATTCTCTTTATCCTAAACTATGTAGATTCTGTTTTGTAATGAAAATTGTACATGTAATCGCATCTCTGAGTCCATGTGGATATGCAGCTCAGATCTCACTAAGACCTGCAATTTCCCACTGAATGAGAGATCATAATCAGATTATTAGAGACTTCCTGAATGATTCACCTGCTAGTCCGTTTATTGTCACTTTTAACTTCTCACTAACTAAATTATTGCCAAGTAAATAATAGTAATGAAATGATCAGAAACATTTGGATAAGATTTAAAATTATGAGATAATCAAGTGTGCTTTCAAGTGTGATCTATTAAAAGCTAACCAAAAGGTGAAGTTCTAATGCATGAAGTGACCTTCATACAAGTGACAGTAACTATGTCTTGTAGCCAGGCAGTCGTAGCACATGCTACAGTCTAAAAAGAGTGTTGCGATAAATGAATTATTATTATTGCTTGTGAGAAATCTTCACACACATAAACAGAAAAAAAGTCTTATGCCCGCAATTTCCTTAAAGACACTGAATTGTTCATTGAATGTGTTTTGGTGTCCTTGCTAGTTGTAGCAGATAGGAGGGAGTTTCGTTTAACTGTTGTTGTTCACATGCCTCTATGGAGAAACTTGTTTTATCTCATCCAGCTTTGTGATTGTACACTTTCCTCTGGTGACTCTTCTTAACCCTCAGATTACAAATTATCTGAAGTGCTGCGAAAAGTTGTCTATTGCATACAACTTCATCCTGCCTCTCTATTAGGCCATATTCTCCCTGGTCTATGCCTGCAACTAGAGTACAAAAACCTGTTGTGTTTCTAGAAGGGCTCATGTGTTTTCTACAGCATACAGCATCATCCTGACCATAGTCAAAGTGAACATCAATGGGAAGAAACAGAGGCCTTTGCACTTCATGGATACAAGAAACCTTGTCAACCTACTGGGAATGTAAATGGACTCTATAAATTTGGCCATCATCATGAGAAAAAAAATTAACAAAGAAGTATTTGACATTACTAATAGAATTACTTATAGATTGCTAGCCTCCAAAAAATTGTATATGTATATGTATGTATGTATATGTTTATATGCATATATATGCACACATGCAATGAGAATTATTTAAATTGATTAATATAAAGCTAGA
>NW_022196912.1:564047-565268 GCF_008632895.1 Mastomys coucha | reverse complement strand
ATATATATATATATATATATATATATATATATATATATATATTACAACAGCAAAAAAAAGAAACTTGTTCAATTAGATATCAACTATCTTATGATGCACTGCAACTTAGACAACCTCATCTTGTGAGAATTCTCATTGGATCATGTCTTAGAGAACACTAGCATATGTCTTACAGACATCTCTAAGATTAATAACAGTGTAGAGTACAAGGAAGAAGAATATATAGACACTACAGGATGTCCAATCCATTACAAGGGACATTATACAATTGAAATTTGTTTTTTAAAGAGCTGTGTAAATTACACTATTCCAGGTAATAATCTCATCTCCTTTTTAGATGCAGAGGAAAGATTGCATAAGATACAAAGACGGTTTTTGACATCTTGCTTCAAATGTGGCTCTATGCCCCACCAGAATGAAGCTTGCGCTGTTCCAACTATTAAAAAAGGAAAACTCTTTGGGCAAGAGCTTAGTTCCATTTGTGTGGAGGGAAAATGGCCCACAGTAATTCTGGTAGGTCTCTCATGGCTCATTTCTGGCTTTCCTAAGGAAAGTCTGATTAAAAAAATAAGTGTTGCCTGATCTTTCAGGGATAACATTAGGGTATGATGTGTACATGAAAAGACTGAAGCATAAAACCAGCTCAAAGTCCTTCTTGTGCACTGCACCTCTGCACAAAATGCTCTGGTTCTCACAAGCAAAGAGTGCTGCATGTCCAGAGACAGGTATTTCCCTTTCTTCCTCTCAGGACATCCTGTCCCTGATAAGAGAAAAAGGTCCAAAAACACAGGGAATATTTATGGCATGTCCTAATGGAACATCATGGAATTCCCTGAAAGAAAAATTAGATACTGGGAAAGAGGTGGATATAAGAAAGCTGTCGGTGCATGAACTGGCTTGGCTACTAAAGGTAGGGAAAGTCCTGGAATCGTCCACCCTCAGGATTTCTCTGAGTTTACATGAGTAGTTTCCTTCATCGTGCATTCCCTTGAGTGATAGCAGATATGTAGGAGAGAAATCTGGTAAACTCAAAGTTTCCTCTGCTATTCACAACATAAGGAATAGGGACTCAACGTTCCAGTCAGAATGAGCAGTATCTTTCATTTGATTTTTCCATGTGGCCATGTGGAGGATCACTTCATACATGCATTCGAGTTGAAAGGCTGGAGAATCGTAGAATGTATAATGTATAACTTTTACCTAAAAGCAGGCATGGAAAAT
>NW_022196912.1:551809-556088 GCF_008632895.1 Mastomys coucha | reverse complement strand
GAGTCATTGGGTGGTCGCGTCGTCCCGAGACTCGAGTAAGGATCTCCCCAGTTCTGGGGGTCTTTCAGAGTGTCACCTGATATGAATGCCTCGTCAGATCCATTTAACTACCAGTGTTCTTCATTCTCTGCCATGCTATCTTTTATCTGAGAGGCAGTTTTCTCTTCCCAAGTATAGAGTATGTGACTCCTTTATGTATCCTTTTCCTACCCATCCCTAATGGGACCTCATGATCGGCTTGTCTCTATCTCATGAAATATTGTTGCTCATTACTGTGAAGTAGTTACTCTTACTCACACTCTCATGCCTTCAGCACCATAAAATGATAATTTTATTTCCATATTAACTTAAAATTTATGTCATTTCCCTTGCTCTAAGTTTGTTTGCTATAAATCTTCCACTTCTGCTAAAAAAACATGGCCCATTTTCATTTATGGTTATTATTATATAGATAAAAAGGAGTTGTAAATATGTTTAAAATACCTGAATAGTCCATTATCCTTGGTAGTATATGGACTATTTCTTCGAAGTTTGGCTTCACAGGATTTAACTCTTCCCAGTTAGTGTTACAATTTTGGATGATTTTTCTCTTCAGACAGAAAGTATATTATACTGACAAGTGTATTATGTTGTTGGACTATCAAAATGAAGACTCCTGAACATTTCTAGGAGACCCAATCTCAAAGCAGATTTCCTGCTCCTCTGATGTACAATCTTTCTAACTCTTTTAACCAATGTTTGGAGCCCAAGTTTCAGGAGTCAATATGTAATATGTACACAGTGGGGGTTGGAGCCACAGGGCATTTAGTTCTGTATACTTTGAATAACTGTGTTTGTCTGTATTAGTCTCTATTTACTGCCAAAAGATTCTTCTTTAATGTCTGGGTAAGGGATACATTATCTATAAATCTTACCTTAAATGTTTAAAGCAGAGTTGGAAACCATGCTTGTTTAATGAAATGGTGATAGGACCTTCTCTAAGAACCATGGCCTCATGTGATCCCCTGCTTGTTTAGTGAAACGGTGATAGGACCTTCTCTAAGAACCATGGCCTCATGTGATCCCCTGCTTTCAGTAATAAACATGAGTTTCTGCTCTTCAGAAATTACATAATAACTTGATATAGTTTCCTTTGTTGTAGTTACCATAATTTTATATTTCTGTCATTTAAAAATAGTACTTGTCCATGCAGTGGTGACAAAGGCCTTTAATCCTAGCACTTGGGAGGCAGAGGCAGGCAGATTTCTGAGTTCAAGGCCAGCCTGGTCTACAGAGAGAGTTCCAAGACAGCCAGGGCTACACAGTGAAACCTGTCTTGAAAAAGTAAAGTAAAGTAAATTAGTATTTGATCTGAGGTATTGATCTCTTAGTTTGCTCAGGTGACCACTAGAGGCACATTGAGCTTAGAAGAGATTTACCTACAATTCAAACACATCTGAAAATCTGCTCTTAGTTTTCCAGTTTTGATGGACAAAACTTACTGGGGCTACATACCAGTTAAAACTCTAACTGAGGGAAAGATTGGTAGCTTTGAAGAGTGTTGGATCCAAACTAAATTTTAGAGTTGACTATGTTTTGAGTAATCTTCATAATTTATTTTTTCTGCAAAATATATTTTCTCTATAAGGAGTTTCTTGGCTCGATAAAAGGAAGTCTGCTGACTTCTAAATTATTCGACCAGTGGCTTGCTGTACCCCAAAAGCTGAATGACAGAAAAATTAGCAGCAGTACAGAGGTAATGGCTGGCAAATTGTGTGAACCACATAAACAAAATAGAATTAATATTTGCTTACACACACTAGAGATTATATAACCTAGAAATATTCACTAAAAATCCTGACTGATAGCAAAATGTTTCAATTGTTCACAAACATGGAAGACATTTTCAAATGGAGGTGTGACTTGGGGAGTCACTGTGGAGGTGTGACTTGGGGAGTCACTGTGGAGGTGTGACTTGGGGAGTCACTGTGGAGGCGTGACTTGGGGAGTCACTGTGGAGGTGTGACTTGGGGAGTCACTGTGGAGGTGTGACTTGGGGAGTCACTGTGGAGGTGTGACTTGGGGAGTCACTGTGGAGGTGTGACTTGGGGAGTCATTGTGGAGGTGTGACTTGGGGAGTAACTGTGGATCATGCTTATGATTACCAGCTTTGTATTCCAGTTAAATTTGTCATTTTCACCCCAAATCTGGGGGAACACTTCAAGCAATATATCAAGTATAGATTCTTACTTCCATTTTATTTGTGGAGGTCCATACATGAGATACAATTACTCTGTCCCATTCCTTCTTATTTACAAATTGAGTAAAGTTGTTTTAAAATAACTGGCTCTTTGTTCAGTCTTTTAGGCAAAACTCCATTGCTAAATGCTGCTCTTCTGGGAGAAGTATTCAGGACACTACACACAATTGCAAGAAATTCTTCTGTTAACCAAATGTCATCTTACCATCTATCTACTGAGATAGCTCCATATATCTTATGGCTTCCTACCTACCACAATAAAATAATGGCAAATGATAGTGCCGAAAAGGTAATTAAACATGAACTTTAAGTCTAGCTTTGACAAGCTTTACAATGAGACAGGAATACAGGATTATCCTCAGAGTCTGGGTTATTTTGTGGTTGTTGTTGTCAATGGTTTGGTTTTCTGTCATTTTGTTAAAGAAGTACACCTTTAAATGGTTCTTCTTGAGAAGAAGAATCATTGGTACATTCTAAGTAAGTTAAATATAAATGAATATTTGAGCTCAATAATTCAGTCTTGTCAGTTGTGTATTAGAATATCCTTCAACTAACCCACAGAGTAAAAATGCAGTGAAATGATAAAAAAAGAAGTTCTAGGTACTGGGTTCAGGAGTCAAGACTTGAATTCTGACATAATCAGTGTAGAATGTGTGAAATTCTATTTATTTTCACAATGGTTTCCTCAACAAAACCAAGGCAATATAATTTGGAGTGTTTTTTATCTGATATGGTTGTTATGACTCCTTAGTGTGAGTAAATATCACCTTGGCCTCTTGATGCTGGTTATGATTGGTTTAGAGAAATTATAGAGTATACTTTTCTATGGGAGCTGACTTTAAAATACTATATTAAAATATCAAAAGTCCTAGAGTATTGATCAAATGGTTATTTTGACTATCAGTATTTGAGTTTCTGATTCATTATTAATGGACCAATTGCCCTTGTACCTGAAAGGAATATATTGTAAGGTAGCCTAACTGAGAATAAATATTCTTTTTATTGTATAGGATCAATTATCAGAGAGAAAAAATAGGTTTCCAAAGGACCTGCCATTGGAGTTCCATAACTATCCAGTTTCCTCCAAATAGGCATCATTTCAAATACTTCCCAACATAAAAAACCTGAGGATCAAGCTTTACCATAGCATCTGCACTGAGTCATCACAGACATGTGAATGTTACTGCTTGGATGAGCTTGCCTGTCTCTTGCTTTGTAGTTAGCCCTTGGGAAGTTTCAGATGGATGGTACCCACATTCAGAAGTCATCTCCTCTCCTTGGTTGTGTCTGTATACACATTTGTAAGCATCCTTACAAATATGTATAGCCACAAATGTGTCAAAGGCAACCAATGTTACTCAGCTAGAAAGTCCATGTCACCTCCTGGCCATCACAAGGTGAAAGCTGGAAACCATCCTCTTATATAGTACTGCACTCTAATGATCACACTTGAAAAATCTGATCTCACAATCATCTTCTAAACTTCTAACAAAAGCCCGCCCCCACATTTTATTATAGCTGATGTTTTCTCAGAATTTTGAACTATATATTTTTAGCCTCCAAGACTCATAAGTATAACATGATTTTTAACCATGCGATATGTGTTTGTTCCGTTTTGTCACAGATTTCTCTGGTAACATTTATGATCAAAAACTCTCCCAAAATTTTTGGGATAGACATGGTTTCAATATGGCATGAAACATCACTTTTTTATCCACAAGGAACAAAGTCTTCATGTTCCCAGAATGCTGCATCTAACATCAGGAACATAAAGGACTCTGAACATGGACTCAGCAGCTGCCCCAGTGGGAGGACATGCACCCCTGGCCATTATGCACTTTATATAAGTCCAGGTGCTCCTCTTATCTGTGAGGGCATTACAGGTGTGTATAGACGTTCTACTACCATAACTTAAAAGTTAGAATCATTTAGCACTGAAATTATGAATTATAACAAACAGTAATGAAGAATCTATGAAACCATTTGAAGTGAAACTTCACCTGTGTGTTATAGATAATTTTCTATTGTAATAAATTGTCT
>NW_022196912.1:549100-551106 GCF_008632895.1 Mastomys coucha | reverse complement strand
GCTGCCTTCTCCAATACTTGTGAGTTTCATTTTGGCTTTCTATAACTGTATTATTTGCCATAATTTCTGTGAACATTTGTTCTAAGAAAATTATTTCATCAAACTGATGAATGTGTATAGATAACCTATTCATGAGGGTAAGATCATTTTAAAAAGAAAAAAATCACACTGAAGTCAGAGTCTTCTAATTTAGAGAGAGAGAGAGAGAGAGAGAGAAGAGAGAGAGAGAGAGAGAGAGAGAGAGAGAGAGAGAGGAGAGAGAGAAGAAATAGTATTCCCAAGTTTTTCACTGATTTCAGGAAAGACCCAAACTCATCAGCTTGTTGGAAGAAATGAATCTTTGGCAGTGCCCCGCCGATTCTCCAATTATAAAGTCTTTCAGCTGCGTTATGACTCCCGTATCACTCTAGAGTCTTAATTTCATTGCCTCTGAGATTATTCATTCTTATAACTAAAAATATCTATAGACCTTTTTGATATTATCTGGGAATTAGATATGCACATTTTTGCTATATATTGGTCTTTTTATTCTATTGGATGATATAAAATTGCCACCTACTATGGCTTAGTCTATTTTGAATATGCTACAAGATTTCCATTGGAAATATTCATTTACTATCCAGGATCTGTTTTAGCACATGCCTGTGCCAGGAATGTATGCTGCATGTGAACAAGTTTATCATGTGAGAGACATGAGAATTACTGCCCATTCTTTAGGTATTTTAGAGCAGAAATTTTGTCATCAATGAATGTAATCATGTAATCAATTGAATAGTGAAAATATGGAGTAAATCTGGGAATGGCTGTCATTTTTACAGAGTGAAACCCTGAAAGAACGAATGAAATTTGCTTGGGTTCTTACATGTGACAGCATCTTTAGATATAGATAGTGGAGAACAAGAAGTCACAGATGAAGTAAATTAAAGTCTTAGAAATATAGTGAAGAGAGCGTGGTTCGGAGTTTGGGCAGCTGGTGCGGCAGTTTGCGAGATGCCCAAGGCTAAGGGAAAAACTCGGAGGCAGAAGTTCGGTTACAATGTCAACCGAAAGCGTCTGAACCGGAATGCTCGTCGGAAGACAGCGCCACGGATCGAGTGCTCCCACATCCGACATGCCTGGGACCACACCAAATCCGTGCGGCAGAACCTGGCGGAGATGGGCTTGGCCATGGACCCCAACAAGGCGGTTCCCCTCCGTAAAAGGAAGGTAAAGGCCATGGAGGTGGACACGGAGGAGAGACCCAGGGATCTTGTCCGGAAGCCCTATGTGGTAAATGACCTGGAGGCAGAAGCCAGCCTCCCAGAGAAGAAAAGAAATACGTTGTCTCGGGACCTCATTGACTATGTTCAGTACATGGTGGAGAATCATGGGGAGGACTATAAGGCCATGGCCCGGGATGAAAAGAATTACTATCAAGACACCCCAAAACAGATTCGGAATAAGATCAATGTCTATAAGCGCTTTTACCCAACGGAATGGCAAGCCTTCATTGATTCTTTGCAGTGTAAGAAGATGGAGGTAGACTGAGTGGTGCATGCCCCCAGACCTAGGTCTACTGGACCAACGATACCAAACCCAGGCTGTAAGGCAAGGGATGTAGAGTTTCAGTGATGCTTGCTAAGTTCAGTGGAATCAGGGTTTACATGTGTACTGTCTGTCTTTTCCTCTGCCCCGCTCCTTCTGGAGAAGGAACGCTCGTTTTGTTTTGTAATTTTTTGAGAGAGCGTCTTTCTAATAGCCTTAACTGTCCTAGAACTCTGTGTAAACTAGGTTGGCCTTGAACTCACAGAGATCTACCTGCCTCTGCCTCCAAGTACAGGGATTAAAGGCGTGCGCCACCACCACCTGGAGGGGAGGGAACCGTTTGGAGGCCATCGTTTATGTTCTGTCGAGAGCTTACAGAGAGCCAGGGCCTGCTGTTCTGTGTTGAGAGGGGAGGCTCTATTTCAGTGTTCTGTACATGATAAAGGGGGATTTTACCTGTGTAACATGATTGGGTATTTTTG
>NW_022196912.1:548504-548647 GCF_008632895.1 Mastomys coucha | reverse complement strand
TTTTTTTTTTTTTTGGTAGCATGATGAATTTAATGCAACAGTGACAGCAGGGAAAGGGAGGGGAAAGGCGATGGACTACCTACGTCATCAAGCAAGGGCTTGTGGCGGCAGCGTCTGTGTGCAGAGACAAGCAGGGCGAGGCA